>NC_133229.1:8313398-8578398 GCF_040436345.1 Pagrus major | reverse complement strand
TAAGGGTTACAGGGCTGAAATCTCAGTCATATGAGGTGACGATAACACAGTTGTGCAAACACTGAGTAATGAATGTGTCAGACAAACACTGTCCTCATTGAAATGTTGGACGCTGTAATGCCTGGAGGAATTGGCTGCACATAACGTCATTAAAGAGGATGCCATGGAACCAGTATTGTAACTCTTGTTGACTTACTTTTTGGTTAGTTTGTTTATCTCACGTTCCTCTTCCTCTTTGAGTTTCTCTACAAAGCTGTCTAATACAGGGATCTCAAACTTTATGTACTGGGCAACCTGGGGAGAAAGAAAGATGAAAACATATCAGCACGAGCGAGCCGCACGCGTCCTTAATTAAATGATACCTGCACTTACAATGAAGAAACACAGACGTCCAAATGGTTTTCGTACATATCCTCTTTTCCAAATAAAAAAAAATTAAAACAATAATGAAATAAAACAAATTTAAAGTAAAATACTAAAAGATGGACTAGGTTGGCTGTCCACAACACAAGACGATACCTTTCCAGCAGAAGGTAAAACACAGGAGAATAGGTGTACCACTATCTTAAAGGGCCAGTTCATCATAATTACAACAAAAAAAAACAACCAATCAAACAAACAAACAAACAAACAAATAAACTGACAGATTTTTTCACAACTGGAACAACTTTTAATGCTCTGAGCAATACAAACAAAAGTCTGTTCACCTCTGCTGTATTGAGGCAGAAATATTAGGCGGATATTTCAAGATCTGGACAATAAAAACAAAACTGTGGCTAGATAGCACTAAAGGTAAAACATCTAGAAAAGTCCTCCAGCAACAATCAGGTTTTATTTATATCCCACAGTGCAGTCACAACACACTGTCGGTCATCTTAGCCTATTGTTACATCAGTCCTGGAACAGGATATCATTCCTCAGCTCGCTAAATTTAACCCAACTGTCTGGTCCATTGTGTGTCTTTGCTGAGGACTACACCAAAAAATGAAAAACGGATCACGTATTGTGAACAAGATGTCAGAACAGAGAGAGAGTGGTGGCAGGAGGCCCAGACTCACATCATATGTGACTTCCTCTCCCAGGTCGGCCTCTGTGATGAGGATCTTGGAAATTTTCTCACAGGGTCCGTAAAGCACACGGGCCACCAGCGGGTATTCACCATCCCTCAGTCGGGTCCTCTCTACAAAATCACAGACAAAAAGAAAATAAATTATCACAAACACGCTAATACACAATGTTTTTAGCCACAATGAAAGTTACGACTTACCACCAGACTCGTGCACCAAGTAAAGGACAAACTCTTCAGATTTATTCTCCACCTTTATAAGACACAAATACAGATTATTTATAGCTTCATAGCTTTAGATTTTAAGACATAACACTGGAGGTGTAACCAGTGTCTTACCCTAAACTTGTGTAGCAGCAGGTTGAGGACTTGTATAGTTGTCATGGAGCTGTTTACTCGCACGTTAGTGACCGAACCATAGCCTGGAGTAAACACAGATGTCTGGAGGCGAGACAAAACAAACATGGAGAAATCTTTAACAGAGAGGACACAAAGTACTGGGGACTTTGCTTCATCAACACCTGTGGCTTGACATTATTTGAGTAGGGAGTCCTGGACATGAGAACCTTGTACATTTTGAGCAGGAAATCTAAAACAGAAAGGAAATCTGTGCAGCTGGAATCCGTTCAATAGCAACACACACACATACTGTACTCTGGAGAAACTGATGAAGGAACTCATTGTACTCTGTGGAACATTAATGAAATCAGCTCAAGGCAGGCAGGCTGTTGTGAAACTCAAAGTACAGGCTCACCCACACAGGAAACTTCTGCCTCTGCACCTGGAGATGTGTCAACAACGGGATACATTAATGTGTGTGCGCGTATGTGTGCTCTGTTTATTGAACCTTGTGGTTGTAGAAGTGTCCGTTGATTGAGAACCGGTGTGTGCGCAAGCGCTGCAAGTCTCGTGCGGTGTGTGTCTTCGCCCTCCTCTGAATCTGCATGAAGGAAGCATCACTCCTGGTCCTCAGCAGCTGAGGAGAATCCTCTTCCTCCAGACCGACCACATCATCAGCTGGGGAAAAACAAAACTCTCTTACTGTGTGCATGCTTTTATATACATCTGCGGAAGTGGTGGAAGAGGGGCGAAGTACTGGGCCTTTACTTCTACTACTTTAGAAGTACTACTTTATTTTACTCAGTACAACAATCATAAAATACTCTATTACAAGTAAAAGCATCTACCTATGATTTCTTGATTTCACAAAACTGAAACTCTATTGGAAGAAAATGATCACATAGCTGTACGAAAGGAATTGAATAGTGAAGCGCCAACAACCAATCACGTTTTTAGTGCCTATATTACAACTGAACCAGTTAATAAATCAAATATTAAACCAGAACTGGGGCCTTGTGTAAACAAACACAAAGCAAATACTCTTGTTAGTTTTCCTTCAAAACAGCTTGTTATATAATCACCATATCTAATTTGATACCACAGAATACCATGAAGATCTTCTCATTCAGACGACTCCAGGCTGGGAGTGTCTATTAATGAAGTCAGTGTTATTAGCTGAAAGTCTGTGGTCATCCTGTGGCATTTTTGTTGAAGTAATTTAAAAAAATTAAGTGCAAACACATGAATACGTGGAAACGTGGACTTTAATTGAAAGATTTTTATTGGAAATTATGCAAATCATTTTAATTAGGTGTATATATAGCTGTGTGTAGGTGTATTAGCTGTGCCTACAAACTCCCTATAAATTAATAAGTTCCATTGTTTTCATTCATTCTCATAATAAATTATCTTGATTAATGTATAAATTGTTTCTATATTTATTCATAAACACTTGCCTCTAGAAGTGTATGTATTTTTTTCCAGTTCCATACAATGTGCAGTGTTTTTAGCCCAGATGCTAATGTTAGGCCTAATTAAACTTTGTTGTAATATACACATCTATTCACTCTTCTGCTCTCAATTTAAAGTCGAGAGAGTGCAAGTTAAATCAAAATACCTAACCCTTTCAGCTTTGTGTGAGGGTTCAGTCTTCCCATCAGAACTGTAAATCCTATAAGACAGCATGAAGATCATCATGTGACAAAACTCTGTTTATCTTTGGTAGAGATGACACCCAAAAATTGTCAGCAGGTGACAAAACAGCTTAAAGAAACAATCCCAGATTGATGACTGAGTAGTCTCAGTCTTGGTTATTTATAGTGTTGGTGATCTGATCTAACTGCATTTTATGGTAATCTGTGCTCTCCACGTGAGCCAACCTTTCCACTGGGAGTGCTGACTGAAGCACTTGCTGAGCTCTAATCCGTTTCAGCATGTGTACATTAATCCACCACGTGTTTGTCAGAGAATGACTGCACCTGTGTGCTTCTCACCAGCTGGTCCGATCTCTCTGACAGGGGAATTATTGTTGGCCTCTGATGATAACTGCTTTTCCACATCGTTTCTGAAGGAAGGAAAAATGTGTTTGTTAACATTCTTGACACTTGAAACAATACTTTAAATGCACCCAGGTGCTAAAGTAGATCTGAACTCAATGATTACTTGTAGCTTGTTTAACTTTATCTCACAGTAGATTAAAAAAGAAAAAAACGCTAATTTACCCAATTACAGAGTTAAATGAGAAAATCAATATCCCTATCGGTTAAATACAAAGCTATTGACAGTTAGCCTAGCTTATTTCCCCTGCTTCCACACTTTATGCTAAGCTAAGCTAACTGTCTCCTGGCTGACAAATACGAGGGAGTTATTGATCATCATCTGTCAAGAAAGCAAATAAGTGTCCAAAAATGTGAAACTGATCCTTTTTTGTCAAACTACAGTCTCCAAGGTATAGGATAGACTTCCATGTTCAATATTAAGAAGGAATTTAAAGATATAAGACCTCAGGTTTTACAGTAGGTGGTTTATCACTGTGACAACGATATATTTTAAATGCACAGTATGTCATTTCTGCTGTAAATGGTCTGTCAAACGAATCAAAAGACATTAGCAGTGTGGAATCCTAGAGGTGTTTTCTTTATCATTAAACAACCACCACTGACGATGAAACTCTATCTGTGTGATTCAGGTAGCAATGTTCGCAGATGAGGTAATGTTTTACAGTTTTATTCACGAATGTTTAGTCACGTTTGCTGACTTCCTTACTCACTCTCTGACTCTCTCCTGGAATTTATAGCAACAAACGACCAAATGAAACGCACCATTACCTTGAATTAACCCTAACTCCAAAACACAATTATATTCACTTTAATAAGTTGTAACCATTGAATGTTTTGGCCATTAAATTTTTGTGTTGCCAAATGCAAAAAAAGTAAGTAAAAAAGTAATGTACATAGATTTTTGTTATATCAATCTAAATTTATATTCCATTCACTTCCTCTTAAAACTGTGTCTTGTACTGTAATGTCCTCTTTAGTGATGAATAAAATCTTCTCTTATCTCTCTTTATTGAAAAGAATTGCCAAAAACCTAAAGGTGACCCAACCTTGAGTATACAAACATCATGTTCTGCACTGGTAAAATATATTTTCCCAGTTTCCTTCACTGAATAATACAGGGTGGGGATACCGGTGAACAAAGAGGTGAGTTGTTAGAGTTTCTATTGTGTGTGAGATCCCCTTTGATTCTGTTGTAGTTACAAGGCCCACATCTGTTTATTCAGCACATGAAGACGTGTGTGTGTGTCAGTTTGTATCAGCTACCTGTTGAGACGAAATCTTTCATTGTCATCGTACATCTGAAGCCTGATTGGTCGGCGGAGACCCCAGTAGATGTTCAGTAACCCCTCGAGGATGAGCTCTCCATCCTCCTACACACACAATATGCACAAGCACACACATATAACAATAATTATCAGGACTCATGGTCAGAGGGGAAATCCTGCTGGCAGCCCGCCACAGCGGCTCAATATCAGGTGTACGTGCAGGAGCAGACGCTCGCAGCGCTCACAGGGTGAACCCTCTCATCTTGGAGAAACCTCGTCAGGTTCGACCCACCCTTTTATTTATACAGTACGGGGGTGAAGTCACGTCTGAGGAGGCAGAGAATTGACTGCTTTGGGTCACGTACACACGGCGGCCGGGAGGTGTTTTGATTTCACAAAACTGAAACTCTATTGGAATAAAATGGTCACATAGCTGTACGTGTTCTGAATACAGGAGGAAAAACTGTGTCACCATGTTTAAGATGGGTGAGAAAAAGGAATTAAATAGTGAAGCTCCAACAGCCAATCACGTTTTTTGTGCATATATTACAACTGAACCACTTAATAAATCAAATATCAAACCAAAACTGGGGCCTTGTGTAAACAAACACAAAGCAAATACTCTTGTTAGTGTTCCTTCAAAACAGCTTGTTATATAACCATCATATCTAATTTGATACCACAGAATACCATGAAGATCTTCTCATTCAGATGACTCCAGGCCAGGAGTGTCTATTAATGAAGTCAGTGTTATTAGCTGAAAGTCTGTGGTCACCCTGTGGCATTTTTGTTGAAGTAATTTCATGGAAAAATTAAGTGCAAACACATGAATACATGGAAATACAAGGAAAAGGGCTGACTTTCATTGAAAAATGGAATGGAAATTAAGCAAATCCTTTTAATTAGGTGTATATATGGTTGTGCGTAGGTGTGTTAGCTGTGCCACGATATATACTGGTATTGACGATAATCATGATATTAAAAAATGTAATATGGTGTTAATAATACACATATTCAAATATTGTCTGTGAACAATTTTTCAGGAGGCAGAAGAACAAAGGAGAGGTGTCAGGTTCCAGGAAGTACAATAAAAGGTTCATAAAAGGTGACTGTGTAAACCTTTTTTGGGAATTTCTGAGCAACTCTTCTGACAGAGAAACTGACAAAAATGTATCTGACTTGAACAATAAAAAGTTGTCTCGAAACTGAAACAACAGATCAAAACTTAGGGTGTAAATAGAGATTTAGGCAGAAATGCTGAATGAAAGCAGTTGAAAGTAGGACCTCAGATTGCATAAGAAAGCCACGAGTTAAACTATTTCATGGGAGCTTTCACGTTTCATGACTGTTAACGGTCGAAGTTTCATGGATAACTTGTGTCTGACATACATTTTACTTTACACATCAGACTGTTATTTCATAGTTGTACAGAGCTGGGTCAAAAGGAGGCTCTCCAGTGAGAAATTATTGAAATAATTATAATACTGGAGGCAGTTTTTAGAACCATCTTTAGACGACCACAGTCATTTTATGACTGGAAAGTCAGAGAGAGGGGAGAAGAGGCAGAGAGTGGGTTTTTGAAGGGGAGGCAGATTGCTCCCAGGGCTTCATTGTTTCTGTAATATAAACATTCAGAGCAGCTGCAGCACTGAACCTCGCTAACCCACCACTCCTGAGCTTCCTGAACAGGCATGAACACACCCTCACAAGAGATGTGAGTAAGGTCAGCTGAGCTATTTTTGGAGGAGGCAGTTAATCACTCTCCCTCAACGTGCCGCTATAAAGCCTGGATACGTGCTCTGATCCAGTCAGACTTCACTGAGCGAATGAGACATCACTCTGCTTCACTCTGCATATCAAACCTACAGCCAAAGCATCAAAGGTGAGAAGACTTCTACTGTTTGTTCGTCATTACCAGCTATTATCTATTACCAAGGGTGTACAGTATAGCCATAGTATAAACATAGTTTACTTGATAAAGTAGATGAAAACAAATAATGACTTTAGGTAAATGTTTTAGCAGCACAGTGACAGACCCTAATACTAAAAGACAGAAATTAAAATCACTATCTAAAATCACTGTCTAACTATTTTACTCTTCCTCCCCCGCTTCAGCATGAAACGCAGGCGGTTGTTGCTCTCCCTGCCTCTCTTACCAACAATTACTGAGACGCTCGAGGACTTGCCTGCCCTTCCCTCATCCTCTCAGTCTACCCAGAGCTCCGAGTCTCAAGAGGACTACATGAGCAGTATCCAGGCCCTGGCCTGCCCTGTTGAAGCCCCGAGCTGCGGCCCTGTCAGACTCCAGAGATCCCCCAGGCTGCGGAACTTCTCAAAGGCTCCGATGAAGCCCTCGGTCTCAGCCTCACTTCCTCGCGGGTCTCCCCGCACACTAAGGACTTCCCGACCTTACAGTCTGAGTCTGAACAGCTCGGAGGATTTTTCTCTGAAGATGAGCAGAGAGAAAGACTGCAGGGGCAAAGACCCCATGGACTGGCTGTTTGGACAGATAAGGACTTGAAACAAAAAGCTGTTGCTGTTTGAAGCCCTGAATGCACTCTGGTGGAGTATCTCATAATCAAACAAGGCTGGAAGAACCTGCTCCGTTTATGAAGATGAAAACAACACAGTGTATGATGGGACTTATTACGATGGCCTGAAAGAAAAGTGGAGATCTATTTATTTCTATGCACTGAGGACTCAAGTCTACATGTTTACATTGTTTGTAAAGATGTTAAGGATATTGTTTGTAATAAAATACTAAAATAATCATGAAAATGTTTATTCCTTGCTGATTGGAAAGTTACTCGACAAAAGAGCTGAAGATCATTGCGTCTTAAGTGTATTTACAAATAGAGCTGAAGTGATTAGTGATTAATCAATAAGAAAATGATTTGTCAGAATTGTAATAATTGGTTAATCCTGTAAGCCATTTATCAGCAAAAAATGCCAGTTATTTGTAGTTCCAGGTGGTCAAATGTGTGAAATTATTTTACGTTTGCTAACGTAAACTTGATCTTAGTTTTGTGTCTTAGACAAAACATTTGAAGACATCCCCTTCGGCTCTGGGAACCTGTGACAGTTTTTATATTTTTTGACGTGTATGTAAGGAAATATGATTAATTGAAAAAGAAAAAATCAATAGCTTAGCTGAAACCAATTATAAGTTACAGCCATAGTTGAAATGCTACTGCAGGTTTGTGTCTTCCGATTTACTCCCCTACATTTATTTGACTATTTAAGTCTCTAGCTAATTTTCATACAGCCATTTTATTAGTCAGTGTTGGCAGTAACTATGTACATTTACTGTACATTGGTTATAGTTCAGAGGGACATATTGTACTTTTTACTCCAATACATTTACTTGAGACCTTTAGTTAATAGTTACTTTGCAGATTCAATAATACATATTATAATCAGCAAAGACAATATTCTATTTAATTCTAGATAGATACGTTTTTAATTATTCCTGGAGGAAAATTCACAAGCTACACAGCAGTTTATAAAAGAGCTGAAACGAACCCTAACTTTACCAGCTGCAACGTTAAGTGTTGCACACATCACACATCATAATTATACATTCAGTAATGCAATATATATTACTCTGAAATGAAGTAAAGAAATAAAGTAAAAGTTTTTCTTTTCAAATTTTTACTTTATTTTTATGCTACTTTTACCTGTAATGGAGTATATCTGCATTGTAGTACTCTTACTTTAATGAAATGAGTTCTGAGTACTTTTTCTATTATCTTACAGATCAACACCCTGAACAGTATACAAAGCACCTAAAATGACCTCCTTTGACCTGCTATGACAAAATACTACTTATATATTACAGCAACAGTTTTATTAATATAATTTGTAACAATTCAATACTCACTGGAGACATTTAAATGAGTCCTTAATTAATACAAGTACATTTGGTGTATAATTCTTGATTCTCTCTTTATTTTTAATCAACATAATAAATGCAGGACTTTAGAGCTGTGTTTGTTTCTACTGACGGTTAGTAAAGGATCTGAACCGACCATATCAGTGATTTTTGGCCCTGCATCTCACTGTCATCTAGTGGTGGTCAATGGTGCTGCAGTGGTAGTCTTTTTTTTTTTTTTTTTTTTTTTGCTACAATGTACTTGATCCTGCCACTAGAAGGAGCTGCAGGCACATTTGATATTTGAGGATATTGAGCAAACAAGCACAGACAAGCACCTTCACTCTCTCCTGTGTTTTGCTGATCCCAGATAAGACTCAAATCGTTTGACTATAGCACATTATAATCTGAAGAGATTATTTAGTGGAAGTTGGATTTGGTAAAAGGACATCCGTTTAATCAGATGATTTAGCAAAAATCCACCATGCTCAAGTGCTCTTGAGCAAGACAGTGAATCATTACTGGCCCAAGAAAGGCTGCTGCTCTGCAGTCTGAGCAGTGAATAGAGAAAACACCTCCAGCTATCCGCCTTATCTACATAGTTACAGCTAATACAGTTGTACTCTTAATAGGGATACATGTTGGAGCTTGTGTTCTCCGTGAACATTCTGGGTCAGTTTACAGTGAATGGTGCAGAAACCTCAAAGCACCTGACATGTCTTCCCACGCCATGACTAACGCACATCACCTGACTACACCTGCAGAGGTGTGATCATGATGTAATCCTAAAACAACAACACCTGTAAGTCCTCGTTCCCTCTAAAACCACAGCCTCCACTTTTCTTTTTCAAACAGACACCCAATTATCGAACAATAAAAACAAATACTCAGATATGTCTGGTATATACAGAGGTGTAAGAAGTACAAAGATGTTGTAATTAAGTAAAAGTCGCAATACCACAGTATAGAAACACTGTAATTATATGTAAAAGTCATGCTTTAAAGTTTTACTGAAGTAAAAGTACAAAAGCATCAGCATTACAGCCTGAAGGACATACTGTCCTATCATATATCATATCTGCAAATATGTGCCAATATGAAACCTTAAGAGTGCGATAACAACATTTGTGGATCATCACAAAAAATCTGTGTTAATGAATACAAAATATCAGCAAATATATAGATAACTGTATTTTTATAATGTTGGTAACAACAGCCCCAAAAGGTAAAAAGGTAAAACAAGAGGATATTTCATTTCCAACATGATTGCCGTATAAAGTCAATGCATTAATGTGTTCATCACTCCTTTATATAGTTTATCTTTTGGGTAGCTTGTTAATTTCTTCTCAGGGAACAATAAAGATTTATCTTAATCTTTATTAAATCATAATTTATTTTTTTCTCATATTTTGGATTATTAAACTAAATCTGTAACTATTAGCTAAAATGAATATCAAATATATGTAGTGGAGTAAGAAAATATAATATTTGCCTCTCAATTGTAGTGAAGAAGAAAAAAAGTAGCCAAAAATGGAAATACTCAGGTGAAGTACAAGTACCTCAAAATTAAAAAGTAATATTGTTTATTTTCATACTTGAGTAAATGTACTTTGTTACTCTTAACCACTGTGTATATATGACCACAGTAAACTCTTTCTGGAAATGATGGTGAACGTCTACGGCTGGATTTCATCAAAACTCAATCACACAGGAATGTCACTGCTGAGTAATGTTTTGACCCTCATTTCCACAAAATATCTACTGAGTCACTCCTCAGTAACCTCTGGCCTCAATGCATCAGCTCTAACAACGTCACTAGATCATGTCAAGTAGAAAATATTTGAGTAAGAGAAAAGATAATTTTACATAAAGGAGCTCATTTCAACTTGATCATATGTCATATTGCAGTTGTCTCCATACTACTACAAAGTATTTTGTAGGAAGATCTTCTAACCACACAAATCCTACCCCATGATACTGTAACACGAAAGTTCATTAGGTAGCTGTTCTGAAGCTTTTGATCCAGTTGTCACGGCCCAAAAAAAGCTGAGACACTGCGGAAAATGTAGATAAAAACAGAAAGTAATAATTTCGCAAATGAACCGTGTTTACTGACAATGATTTTACAAGGTGCTGCCAGGCCCATGTAATATCCTCAATAAAAACATGTTTTTTACAAAGTGGTGAACCTCGTCCCATCCAGGTTCACGTTTCATGCCCAATCATGATACAATCACCTGTCAACAATGAACCCGTTTACCTGTGGACCTGTTGTGTCTTTGGATTGTTCCACAACTCTCCCAGTCTCTTGCTGACCCTGTCCCAACTTGTTTGAAACATGTTGCTTGGATCAAATTCAGACTAAGCATAGATTTTTAAAAATCAATAAAGTGAATTATTTAAAACATTAAGTATATTGTCTTCGTGCTGTCATTTTTTTACAGTATATGTCAAAAAAGGATTAACAATTTATCAAGTTTATTTCATGCTGTCCTAATGTTTTTGGAATCAGGGTTCTGCTACTACCAGCATAGTATATTGAAGACACATAGCGGTTACTGTTTAGTGCCACTCATTCTTGTAGACTACAAACAAGTGAATCAGTCAGAAGTTGTAAAGGAGTAATTTCACAGTACAAACTGAACGCTGGAGCATGAACAAACTTGTGGGGTTTTTTTTTTACTACAACAGAATGTTTATTCATCAAATTTCTATTCAACGCTCAGATGATCAGATTGTGTTGGTGCAGTTTTGTGGCTGCAGATTTTTTTTAGTCACACTAGACCAACCTAACAATGCTGTCTTTGCACAATACATGCAGACACAGATTTCACAATATCACCACATTTTGCACATAATGATTTTTAGGATTGACCGACATGCCTTGGCCCACAGTTCACATCAGGTGTTTTGTTGCCTTTAAGTATAGAGGCTAATTTATGGCAACCTATACTTTATAACATTTTTGATGAAGAATATTTTGGTTACTGCAAGACTAAACTGTTTTTAAAAAAGTAATCTATGTGAAATTATTTAAATTTGGGCAACATTATCAGAAAAGTGATAAAAAATGATACTGTTACACAGCCATTATTTTATATTACCAACAGTCTGAATCACAATTTTTGTTTACAATAACTTCTGGGTATAAACCCCTGCATCAGACACTAGTTTACATGTGTTTACATCAGTTTACAATCTAATTCACTTTTTTTAATGACATTATTTCAAAGTCTGTACATCTCATTCATGTAAAATGCATATTTAATGCTTTCATGTGTCAGTAATAACTCTTTCACTGAGACACTGACAGTGTGAGTTACCCAAAACTAGCAGTTAGTCCAAGATGTTGCTGTTGTGTAGGTATCAAAGATGCTGGCAAAGCAATTATACTATATAATACTATATATATTTGAACATTAAAGTTACGGCTGAAAATGACAGCAGAAATTAACAAGAATTCTCATATCTCTGTTATGTTGTCTCTCTTAACTCTTTCTTTGCCTGTTTTCTGTAGTTTTCACAAAGCTGGAGCCTTGGACAGCCTGAGTTATAACCCAGAAAGTAAAATATACTGTGGAATGACTCTTTTTACAGCTATCACAGTAGACAAATATATGTTTAAGTTATTCTAAAAGTTTTGACTGAATCTTTTTACCGATTAGTGACGCAACATGTTTTGTCTGAATAAGTGACTTGTGTTTTCAGCAAAGTGAAAAGAAGACACCCACATAAAAACCTCAGATGGCTGATGACAGGTTACAGTGGTGGAGTGTAATGTGTTGAGTCACTGTGTATAATGAGGGATAATAATGAGCACAATCTGTTTCAAATTTCCTCATCACACACTAATGTTCACTACAAATTACCCTTTTAATGGGTTCAAGTCATAAGTCTGGTTCATTTCATGTCATTACTGTGATATCATTGGTGCCTCTGTATATCTGTGCATGTGTACTGTATGTTGCATGGAGACATATTATGTGACATGTGAGTGTGTGGGATTTTCCCAGAGTGTAGTGATGTAGTGGGTCCGGCTGGTGGGACAAAAAGAGGGACAGATCATGACCACCCGTCCAACACCCCACACCCCTACACACACACACACACACAAACACACACACTCTCTGAAAAACCTGCTGGTGAACACATAGGGGAACTCCCGACCATAAAACCCATAGGATGATTATCAAACAAATAACCAAGCAGCTTTACAGACACACCACAACAGCAAAACGTCTACTGTGGAAATACTTGTCTGAGCGGTTAGTGTATATGACTAAAATCTGACATCCCTCCCTCCCTCCTTCCATTTCCATTTTCATTTTGAGGCAAAGGGAGGCTTTTTGTGGTTTGTCAGCCCGTTGGCATGTTGGAAAAGAAGCCAGGAGTCGCAGCTCTGTGCTCAGAACTGCAGCCACATTGTTTGGTCTCAGACTCTTTGGTCCTCATTGTCTGCCTGAGAATCAAAGTGCCAGTTTAACTGGTTCCAGTGTTGGTGTGTGTGCGACCCATTTAACAATGTCCTGCAATCCAGTACGCCCACACACTCACCGGTGAGCAATTGTTGATAACTCTACCTGTTTATCTTTCTTATTTCCGCCAGTCAGGTGACATGTCTGAGGTGGCTGAGCCTTTTTCTTACCTCGCGAGTCCTCAGCTGGAAGTTTTTCCCTTCGTGGTAACAGTTGTAGGTTCTCAGCAGTGATAAGATGTCAGACCTGAACATGAAGACAAGGGATGCAGATGGTAGATTAGCGCTGCAAGAAATGATTAAATCTAAACAAGAAATCGCCACTGTACTTAATTGTGGGTAATTACTGTGCAGTGACTGAACTCAAAGGACTTACTTGGGTATAAGTTTCTCTTTGCTGAGCTTCACGTAGGTCTGACGCTCACTCATTCTGTCTGGAGCCCAGCTGAGTCAAAAGAACATGACACAAACATTAAAAATAACATAATGACAGTATTATCTGTAAACTAATCTACATAAATGATGATGTGCATGTACAGATAACCTTAACACAGGGATGGCAGACGGCCCGACCTATAATCCTAATGCGTCAGTATTTGACGAGCTGGGAATGAGACTCAAAAATCTACTTTTCTTACAAATAGCACCTTTAATTCCCTAAAAAGATGATGGAAAATCACACAAAAAATATAACAAAACCAATGATTCATAAATACTCAATATAAACATTGTGTTGCTATATTTGTAATTCAGTTTGAGCCCTGAATATTTTTTCTAAAACAGACACTGCTGGACAAATGGCTCCTGTTAAAAGCAGGGACAGGGAATTAGAAGAAATCACATGGTGCTGTTGACTCAGAGCCACAACTGATGTGGACAGAATGTCAAGGCAACACTGGACAAAGCCCGGAAAACTTTCATGTGTCTTTCATGTCATTCGAGGATACCTCCTGCTACTGTGGCAAAGATCTTACAAACAATTAGCATCATTAAAAATGATTGGAAACACTCCTCGGTCATGTGAGTGGAACAGTTTATCAAGAAAACAACAAGTCTGCAACATCAGACTTGTTCTTCTATGTGCAGTAAGACAAAACAAGGTTAGCTATCAGTCAGTGTGTCCTTCAAGGTGTCAGGTCTTTTCTGACAAAGCCTGAGGAATGGTGTCCCTGATCCCTGCATCCTAAATCCTGTGTCTTGATATTTTCTCGGGAAAGTGCGAGGCATGGGGAATTTCCTGGTTTGGAAAGCCCAGCTCCGAATGTGTGGGGGGAGGAGCAAAGGGTATAAAACAGCAACATGTGGCTCAGGGGCTCAGTGTCAACGCTCAGCTTGTCTCCAGTATGAAGCTTTATCTCCAGTCGATCTGTCAGCTCGCCTTCTTCAGCCTTTGCTGTGTACTGATCACAGGTAAGAATCTACAGATTGGATGCATTTATGCTTATATATATATATATATATATATAAATATATATATATATATAGATGTGTGCGGTAAACGTGTTGTGTTATTTGAGTATTTAAACTTGCAGTAATCACAGCTCGTGTTGCACTCTATTGAATTAACCTGTAATCCTGTTACTGTGTCTGTGCAGTGAGGGAGTCAGACGGCACGTTTGTCCCGGGAAGATGTTTGTGTCCAGACAGCCAACCGGGTGTCAGAGGGCAACTGAAGGAGCTCGCAGTTTATCCAAAAAGCCCCAGCTGTGATAAAGTCACAGTAATGTGAGTACCAAATCCTGCACACACACACACACACACACACACACGCACACACACACACACACACACACACACACACAGACATTAATGTACGCTGACACACATTCAGATGAGTGTGAGTAAATGTGTGGTTTTACATGTGTTTTTTCAGTGTGACACTGAGGAGTAACAACGAGACAGTGTGTCTGAATCCAGTGGCACCCATGGGCAAACAGCTGATTCGCTGCTGGAACAGGTGAGGGCATTGATCTGTGAAACTAGAACTGAAGCCTAAGGGATACTATAGCTGTGTCAACATAATGAAAAAATGAAACCCTGCAACAAAAAACAGCAAAATACAGCCATGTTTTTACAAGACAGGTCGCAGTTATAACTGGTTATAGAGGGTAGAGCTGGAGTTCCACCCAACTTCATATTTCCCATTAATCACGGCCAACAGTATCTTAATTGTTGCCAAGCCAGTTCTTGTCCGGACAAAGCACCTAGTTGTGCAGTTTTTTTTTCGTTTAACTCTCCTCCACATGTTTTGCTACTTGTGAGACAGAAAGAATAAAAGCTAGAGCCTCTAAGATAGTTGTACTCCACTAATTCTGTATTGGAACCATAACTTCCTTACTGTATTTGATATACAAATATTTGACCAACTTAAAATGGACTGTGGCCAAGTTCTTAGTGCCTTATCTTCTCTGACTCAACCGATAGATCTCATTTTAATTGTCAGGTCCTACAACAGTATCATTCACAGACCTTCCTCCAGGCTAAAGTTCTCTTCTCTGTGTGTGTTTTCTAGGGCTCACAGGCTGGGTCGTGACACGAGGCTGTGCCTGAGGAGGAGGAGGAGAGGGAAAGGTCAGCGCCAGCGACCTCGACAGAGGAGCCGTGGCCAGAACAGGAAAGCCTCATCCTCTAACTCCCAGTAGTCGAGCAGCCTGACCAAAGATGGGAAGCTACTGCATGGAGAGAAGTGTGAAAGCTGATTCTGGCTACCAGAGAGACTGTTAAGATAGAGAAACAGCAGGCTACCACTTTTCTCGCTGTAAATGTCATGCAGCTCAGACGTCAAGTGCCCCTTAATTGTTGTCTGAGTATAAATCAAACTCAGCAGTGGGCCTTATGTTTTCTGTGCAGATGACTGATGTAACGTGATGTAAAACTAAGCCCTGGAGGCTTGTCATAAATGTTGACAGTTTGAGCTTTAAAACACTGTTAAATGGACAAAATGGTCAATGTATTGTTTGTATGTACTTCTGTGTATGCAGCTGGAAAAGCTAACTGAAGAGAATTAGTTGGATATTTATTTTTATATGAATATAGAGGATTTTTTTTTTTTTTAAATAAATACATCAGAACAACAGTTTGACCCTGTGTGCAATTCATTGTTAAAACTCCTGATTATCTTCACGCTCAAAGATGGGAAGGATGATTACTTACTTGGCAGGATATGAGAGGTCGCTTAACCCACAGCTTCAACTTTAGTTAATAAACTACAGGATGTGAGTCAGCGAGCGGCGACACAAAGTAAACATGTCTCCCTCAAAACATCTGAAGAAATATCTCTAAGCTCTAACAGGGGCTTGTTGTGTGTTGTATTATCATTATATCTCTTTCTATAGCACAAATATACAGAGGTGACCACTTGATTGCTGGTTGGTGTTTCTGAAAAGCACAATAGCATTAATTGTGCGTATCACAGGTTGTAGCTCTATACTTTTATGGACTATTGACAGTGTTGCACAACTGAGAATCAAGGTGATCAGGGTGTGGGCTGTTGAAAGTGAGCGTTTTATGATGGCTTGTAAACCAGAGTTACACCAGCTCTCATTTCTTGTAAATCATGTGACAGGATGGATCCCAGTTGAGCCTTAAGGGAGGGAAAACAAACAGACGAAATATTTTGCCTGCTTCTGAAGAGCACCCACATCAGTCTGTGTAATGGAAAGTTAATATCCGAGGCATGTGCTGACCGGTTTTTGTTTTCCATCCAATTCACCAACTGGCACTGATTTGGAATCTAATGGCTAATCTGATCCTGATGTTATCACTGAATGCTTGGTGGCACTTGGTGGTAATATGGAAAGTGAAAGTAAACAGCTCAATAGAGTCCTTTGTCTCAGGCTGGGAATTTTAAGGGACTTTTCACAGGTAGCATGTTATTGATGAATAAATAGAAAGCAGTTGGGTGACTTCAATGTTAAAACAGGATACTGGTTAGGAGGGTCAAATAACAGCTGCCAAGACACAGTAACTCTTTTGACACTGGAAGGCATGTTAGCAACACATACTCCCTTAAAATCCAATGCTAATATGACTAACACATAAATTCACACACACTTATATTTATCTGACGGCTATAAATACTTGATTGAATACAGATTGAGACGTTGCACACCAAATCTAGACATACACTACACTCAGTAAATAAAAATTAGCTTGATCTCAGCCAAATACAACAATTAAAATACTGTTGTTTTCTTGTTTTTGTTGGATTATTCTTCATCAGATGTATTAAAGAAACTGATAGTTTCTATGTGGAAATCCACATAGCCTCCTACATCACTACACTGGAGAAAAGAGATGTGTTGTCATTTTAACAAGGAAAAGATAACAGCTATTGACAGGAGCAAAATAACTCAATTTGAAACCATACGGGGAGATGTATTATCAGCATTGAGTACATGAAAACATGGCCTTTGCTTGAGAATTCTGGTTTTACACTTGTTTTATCCTGTGAAGGACAGAAGGGATTGTATTGTACCTAGTTGATTTTTCTTTTTTTGGCGGTTAGTGACAGAAAATGGACGATATACTGAGGCTGAGTTGTTTCATGTGTGGTATACAGTAAATGTCTGTTAGTTTTCCTTTGTTGTGTATTATACATTGTGTATTATAAATTGAGAAAATCTAATTAAAATCTTAAAAAAGCAAAACAAAAAACTGAAATACTGCTTGATGCATCAGTAATACCAATACAATGAAAATGAAGTAGAATCTGGCATGCAGGACTTGTAATTGAGTAATGTAACCTGTGATATTGCTACTTTTAAATCAAATAATAATCGAATAAAGCATCTGAATATTTCTTCCACCACTGTTGAAATCCCGTTTAAGATTTACATGACAGTTTTTTCATTATTACACATTACTGCTTTCACCAACAAATCTTAATATTAGCTATCAGCTACGAAAGACTGTTCACCAAACTTATTAAGACATTCACACAAACTGCAGTTTTGCTGAACCTTTTCTGCAACACACACTACACACACATTTTGTAACCACATGATTAAAATGTAGTACAAATCATTAATCATAATATGTAGTGGCAAATGATTGGTTACCACCTTTTATAGCAGTGTGATTTTTTTATTCCTTTTATCACTGTGTAATTGTGCCAGTATAATATAATGTTTTTGTGGCTTCTTGAGTATTATGTATCATTATACTGCCCACGTATGATGTTACAGATGGGTTCATGTTTCTAATGGAGGCCCACAGTGCCATGTAGTTGTTATAGTCTACATACAGTATGTGTACTGTCTGATTCATGAGTGTTTTCGGTCAGTAAGCGTGACTTTATTGGTCCTGGTGTGATTCATAGTATTTTGAGCGATGTCGGTCTGTAGTGTGACCTGATTGGTCCAAGCGTGTCAACCTACTGTAAGGTGGCCTCTTGTATTGTCTTGTAAAATATGGTGGCCTTTGTACCGAGACGATTGCAAGTGAGGTGAGCAGTGTGTGGGAGTCTTTTGAGCTGGCATCTTAAGTAAAAGTTTGATGAACATGATGTAACGTGATGTTGGTATTTGGATTAATGATATAAAGTCTGTGCTTTGGTCTGATAACTGGAGGTTTTCTGTTGACAGAACTGAGAAAAAGGAGCAGCTATTGAAACTAATTAAAGAGTCAAGAGGTTATAAGTGTATAAAGGGAGAGGAAATGTCTCATTAAAAATGCCAGAACATGTTATCAACTACAGCTTAATGTTTCCTGCAAACTGATCGTTAAAATGCACATCTCAACACTGGATTGTGCTGCCATCTAGTGTCTAAATCATTATGTACATCTGATTTGTAGAGTGTTGCTGCATTGCTGGGTCTCGCTCAGTGGTAAGAGACAGTTTGTCTTGAACTTGGAGCATGAACTCTGACACCATCTGCAGAAACAGAACCTGCAGGACAGCGAACAGATGGATTTTGGAGCTTTTCATTTAATATTTAGTCCAAAAATGCTCATGGCTGAGTTGTTGGTTGGGACTCCCAGTACTTTCTGGGATGATCCATTTAGTTGCACTGCATTATATGGTCACATGATTAAAAAGGGAGGTTAATCAGCTTAAAGTATAAGTTCACCCAAAATGAATATTCAGTCATTATCTACTCACCCTCATGCCGATCAAATGTCAGTTGAAGTTTCTTAGTTCACAAAACATTTCTGGAGCTTCACAGCAAAAGAGTGTCACAGCATTCTCCTAAACAACTGAAGTAGATGGGGACTTAAAAACGTAAAACTGTAAAAAACAAAACAAAACAAAAAACAACATAAAATGGCTCCATACAGCTTGTCTGGTGTAATCAAAGTCTCCAGAAGCCCTGAGATCCCAAATTGATTTATAAGACAATATTTACACTGTTGATGCACAGTCAAGCTCATGTAACCACTTCAGATGCAGTGTGCATTACAGCTACAGTGAAGATTTTGGCTTAAAAAAAAGGTGTAAATAACGTTTTTTCAAATCAAATGGAAAAAAGATCTTGGGGCTTCTTGAGACTTGGATTCCACCGGACGAGCTGTATGTAGCCATGTTATGTTTTGTGGGTTGTTTTGTTACACTTCCAACAAGTCCCCATCTATTTGAGTTGTTTAGGAGAAAACTGGAACTCTGTTTTTCTGTGAGGCTCCAGAAATGTTTTGTGGACTACGAATCTTCACCCGATATTCCATCGACATGAAGTAGATACTGACCGACTGATTTTCATTTTTGGGCGAACTGTTCCTTTAAGCATTTATGTCTGACTTATTTAATGTAAAGGTAGTTCGACTTTGATCTATTACTGACCCATTTATAATAAATGTAACCTAGTTCATCAAACCCCTTGGTGGTTGCTATTCTTAAAAGCAAATGAGGCAGAGCTTTGCTAAGAATAGGCTCTGATGGCACATGGGAAGTGATTCTTTTGCATTTCCTGCAGCTGAGACATAAGTTACTTAGGAAGAAAAAAAAATGCTTGCATGAGCAGCGACTGTCACCACAAAAACCAGGAAACAGACTTCCCAGTACTGACCACACCACCGCCTGACTGGGAAGTGATCTCTGGGAGATCTCTGCAGATTCAGCTGAACAATGAACACTGAGAACGAAAGATGGAGAATGTTTTAGCTTTCTGTCACTATGCTGCCTTTCTTATCTCTTAATACAGCTGAAGATTCAAATCCAATCACCTCTGATGCACTTGTTTATCATCCACATGAAACTGTTAACTACTGGGGTAACCTCACTACCCATCAGCCCTCCTCCCTCCCTTTAAGCACCTCTCTGCCCACCTCCGCTCTCATGCAAGGAATCTGCTGACAGAGTAGGTGCATAATGGGATGGTCAGTCTATCGCTCATGCATATTCATACATAATAATGGGAGTATAAATATTCCATAACTTGAAAGATTCCAGTCAGTCACCATTTTTATGAATTATTCAGCCAGCGCACATGGCTGCACAGGAGACAGACTGAAGACTGAGAGCTGTGCAAAGAAGATAGGGGTCAGTCTATGGGTGAAGTGAATTTACATAATCTGTCTGTCTCTTCTCTCCTCTTTTCTTCTCTCCTCTTGAGACTAAATTGCGCATTAGCCCACCTCTGAGCTCCCTCGATGGACAAAGAAGCTTCATTGCGGGTCTGCTAATTGGTTTTGATCATCGCGAGATTCGTATCCAATTATCGCACCTACTCTGGCAGCTGCGCCCGGAGACGACCCATCCCCACGCGTAAAAATGTCCAGGAGTGCTCCAAATGACGCACAGGATGCCAATTTTTAACAAAAATAAAACCTTTCTAAAAATGTAGACAAACGCCAACTGGAGACATCAGAAAATCACCTGCTGATAAGTCATGTATTCCTGTGTAGTTTTATAGGAGTAAAAATGATTCAATCTGATGAAAAATATTCCTAAATGCATGAAAGGAATTCCCAGCGCTATAACCTTCATCCAACTTCACAACACCTCTCCCCATCCTGTTGTTTTCAGGGTTTAACCGCAGAGTTACATCGCTAAAGTTTACCGCTTCTTCACGTTTTCATATAAAAACATGTCGCAGTAAATCTGATTAGTTTGAGGGTCTTACCATAGCAGAGCGCGTCCTCCGTCTTCTTCCGTATATCCACCACCGATGTATCCCGCCGCTTGTTTCTTATCAGGCTTTCATGCCTACCCGGTCGTGCGGTATTCAGAGATGGGAGATTAAACTGACAGCAGGGTGAGCCAATGGAAGGCCGCGCTGGAACTCTTCAGCCAATGAGCGTTGGGGGTGGGCGGGACGAAGACATCAGGGATCCAGACTTGTCTCCTCTTCATCAAGGTGCCTCAGTGCTCTGCCTCAGTGTCATCAGTCAAAGCAGAGTCTTAGATTCTGATCTTCACGGTTTAAAAATGGTTAGTTTGACCTGGAAAACTCAGGTTAGAGGTTACATGGAGTTTGTTTATTGATGTGTTTTGTGCAAAAAATGCACATAGATTATGTTCATTTGATTTAATGTATATTTTGGATCTTTAAAATGTATTTCCTTCTTGTGCACTTTTATAGATGGACACTCAAGAATGTTAAATGGACACCCAAGTCTTTTTTGAAACATAATTCTTATTATGTTATGTTATCTTGTTATTAGACATCACAGTTTTTGTTTTTGTTCAGAAATATTCTCACATTTTATGAAAATCACCTTTTCTTTTACATGTTTTTTTTTTATAGTTTGTTGTGTTTTAATACTTGTTTATATTTTTCCCTTTTTCTGGCTTGTTAATTTTAATGAAAGTCTGAGTCATGTGTATGTTTTTTGACAGAATTGAAGCAAACCAACTGCACAAACAAACAACACAAAGACATGTTTGTCTTCCTTTACATATGCAGCTGTAAGAAAACCCAATTCCTTCAGCACAGCCACCATTAAAGCACCTATCCTGTTTGTTTTCCCAGCTCAGCAGTAAAGGAAGAAGTCCCTGTGAGTGACCTGTTAAGATTTATTTCACCCATCCTGTTTTTCAGCCTGGATGTGCCATCTAGGAAACTATTGTACAAACTGTAGGAAGTCTCCCTCTCTCTCTGTCTGAACAGGATTTATGATTTAACATGCACAGAGGAAGTAAGTTGTTCCAGCAGCTGAATAACTTCCCCCACAGAGAACAGCTCATTCTGAAGGATATGGCTATGACAACGTTGGTGGAACATTTATGGAAGCGGGCTGGAAAAACTGACGTTCCCTTCCTCTATTACTGGGTCACTCAGCTGCTAATTGACCCAAGATCATTGTGAAGCTGATAATACAGCCCTGATTACAGGACAATGAGCGTCCTCACTGAACTCTGGACAAAGACTCTCTGTTTTCCCCTCATCTCATCCCTCCTGACTGGATTCACATGCTGTTATACCTATTCAGTGAAAAACACATTTAAATGGTGAAAAGAGTTTATGACATCAGTATAGCTGCCGGAGATGTAATTGGTGTCAAATAAAGGGGATAACCCAGTTGTTTAACCTGCAGGCTTTTTATGCGTGCGTGTGTTTTCACGTGTCTGACCCCAGAGAGTGAGGTGTTTTCTGATGAATGAGCCTCTCTGCTTTTATTGATTCTCTCTTTAGCTTTGATGCTGCGGAGAGATTGCCTCTTAAGGCTACATGCAGTTATATATCTGCAGTTCAGTGAACAAAGGACTGAGGAATACAATGTGTGTACAGTCTGAATGTGTGTGTGTGTGTGTGTGTTTTGACAGAGCAAAACAGTATTGATTTATGACCTGAACAAAAGATGAATGTCTGTACGGAGAATTGTATTCTTTGTAGCGTGATAAAAACAAAAGACATACAAATGAAATGCTTTTCATACATCCTTTTGTATCACAAATATGCTAATTTCAGGGTGATTTATGGAGCCTGGGTGTGATCCAAACAACCTATTAATATTATCAATGCACAGCGTCTGACATATTATTAATGCATGAATAATAAAAGTAATTGTGTTTGGTTTGTTGGCACATACGATATGTTGTGTTGAAACACAAGCCTGATCTGATGCTTTTCTCATCACCATAATAACGTGAGCACTCCTCCCAGAGCTCCGTCTCCATGGTCACCACTCACACACGACAAACACACAATGAGGAGACTTGAATGTGACTAACACATGCACCTGCACAAGCTCTTAATTCCTGCTACTCCCGGTCACATTCACGCGTATTTTTCCTCTGATGCTGAATGGACGAAACAGTTGATCTAATTTATTGCCTCATGCATAATGCATGCTGCAGTAACTGGATTGGATTGCTCCACGTTAATGTTTGCTTTTCAATCAGTGCTAGCTGTGCAAAAGAGAGGCAATCATGCTAAAAGCCACCCATGTGCACACGTGGGTACAAATGGTTTAATTTCTTTCCATTTATACAGTTGAAGATCAAATTGTGCTCAAATACATGCAGATTTCACATACAATACATTTTTCTTTATGTACAAATAGATCTTTTTTAAGTTAAAAATACAAAAATCAGTTGGACATTTTATAAAAAAATCTAATAATCTTCAGTATTTAGTTGAGGAATTACATAAAATACACAAAACCTTTTAACTGAACACTCAAAAATGCTCAAAAGTCTTATTTTGGCCACCAGCTGGTTGCTCTCAGTCAGTATGAACACATTGCTCATCTTCTCCTTTGTGTGATATCAGTAAGCAGCTCAGTCTGAGCGCAGAGTGGCGTTCAGTCTGTAATCATCGGTGCAGTGTCTGAGGTGGTGTCTGGCTCACTGTAGCAGTCCATCTCCTCCATCTCTCTCTCCACTGGCTCCTCCTTGTTGCCTCTGAAGCATATCAGCCTCCTGTCTTTCCACCTCCTCCTCTCCCTGTCTGCAGTGGCTGCTGTCTGCTCCAGCTCCAGCATGGCCTGGACGCTCTCTCCTCTCTCCCCCGGGCCGAGGCACCGGTCTCTGGTGGCGAGAGCCAGTCCCCCTCCTCTCCTCCCCGGAGCCATGTGGAGGAATGCGAAATTGCTGTCCGAGTCTGCTGTTTCCGTCACACACACAGTGGTCGGGCCTTGGTCGCTGTGGCTCTCCTGAGGCCTTTTGGGAGACTTGTTGGTCTTTGATTTCTTGCTGAGGATGAAGTTGAAGAAGGCCGTCACGAGAAGCATTGTGCCTGAAATCAGAAAGTATATTTTATTTTATAATTCTTCTTTAAAAGAGACATTTTGAAATATCACAGTAAGAAAAGCACATGTAAAATAATACAATTTCCATCTACGCCTGTGTTTTTCCTACTATGTGACAATTCAAAATGTCTGTTGCTGTAAAAGTTGATGACACTAACAGTACAGTAAACAGTACTGTGATTATCAGCGTGTTGTAGCTGCTGGTGCAGTTTTACCTGGGATAATTGCATGCCACACTAACACAGGGTGCAAGAAGCAGACCACTGACATTATGGAGTAGTAGAGGAACTTATGGAATCCTCCGATACGAGCCATCTTCCCCCACAACTGAAACACCTGCCAGTCTGGAGGACAGCTACAGAGAAAGACAGGAAGAAGAGGAAGATTGAGATTCATTTACAACAAATTCTACGTGGTCACAATTATTCATGGGAACTTATTATTTTACTAACGAACTGTACAATGTGCTCATTTCACTGTGTAACCAGACACCCTTTCACATCCTATTCTTAAGAGCAGATATTGTGTAAGTTCAGCATGACTGTTAAAGATAACTTACTTCTATGTAAGCATAGAGGAAGCCTGATGTAGGTCATACTCATCAGTTTGTACTCTAAATGTCCAGTATGGATGACTAACTACACAAGGTTATGAAGTCAGCAAGAGTCTCCTCTGTATAAAAACGCACATACATTGTACATTCCTCTTGGGATGAGTCCACATGCGTATGTCTGGTTCTAGGAATCAGAATTAATCTTGTGAAAGTCAAGACGCTCTGGAGCTGGGTCCTTTCTAACATATTGTTGTATTAAAAACTGGAACAACACTACCCCTATCTTTCTTCTTTTGGGGTGAAAAGTCGTGTTCTTACAAAATTAGATACGTTGACATTGCAAAGAATGAACCCTTCTCCCTCTGTGCGTGGTGCAGAGTCTTCTGGGGGCCCTGAATACAGTATGAATTCACCACTGACCAGTTTAATCTGAACCTGTCTGGCCTTCTCATCTACCCAAGACCTTGGGGTTTTCATCAATGTTTTCATAAAGTTTCTATTTTTTTTTTGTTAGTCAATTTTTTCTTTTATGGATTGGGGTCTTAATCTTCCAACTTTTCTAGTTTCTGATGTGTTTTGGAGTTAATTTGTTACTTAAGGTAAGGGACTACTCTGGGGGAAACAGTTGACTTTAAGTACTTTAATTACATGTATACATTTACTATCTAATAATTACATAAGATCAATGTAAGGATCACATATGATGCAAAGCTCTTCTGTAATGTTGAGTCAATGCATTTAAAATCGATAACTTAATCTGATTAAATTAAATTAATGCATACTTAAACATAAACCTTGTTTATTTAATTATTACACATACAGTTATGGGGGAACTTCTACATGTTTTCAAGTGTTTATTATTCAAGGATTATACATTTCAAATTGGTTATTGGGTCTCTGTAATAAATCATACATCTAATTATTTAATTTATACATATTGACTCAACATGATAAAAAAACTTTGCACTTTGCTAATGTAATAGAATTAGAGGGAAAATATACATGTAATTAAAAAAACTTAAAGTCACTTTTCTAGGCAAATTATTATTATTATTATTTTTTGTGAGGTCAGCCAGGCTTGGAGTCAAGCTGTCTGTGCACGTCAAGCCCATCCAACTCCTGAAAGCTGCAACCAGTACGGTCATTTCATACCAGCAGCATAAGACAGACGCTTGTATGTGGTTTTTTCTCTGTACTGTACTGTACTCACGGCAGACACATGAACAGAAGAGTATCCAGGAAATAGGCCAGCTCAAACACCATGATACCAACAGATGACACTCTGGAAGGAGGAAAAAAAGGTTGGAGCCACATGAAACTGATACAGTCTCATTGATAACATCAGTAAACTGTTTCTAAACTATGTAAATAATCTAAATATTTAACTTTCTGTGTATTTTATCTTGGGCTGTGGGTGAAGATTGCATTTTCTAAGTTGTGCAAGATGCGGGCAGAAGGGTTAGGTTTCAAGTGCCCTATGACAATAAAAGAAAGAGGTATCACCTCATATGGTGCAAAAGACCAAAAAGGCACTGAGGGATTGTGTTTGGTGCTACTATATAACCCCCTTTGTGTTTAAATAGTCTGATAACCATCTGATCAAGTGAACCAGAAAAATGCCCTCATACTAATATCGTACACTGCCCTCTCTTTGAAGAGTTATCACTGATTTGTGTGTGCGTATGTTTCTGTGTGAAGCGTTCATCTGCATCTGTGTGTACTGACTGAATAAACAGTCATGCATTTCTCGTCTCCTTTGGGAGATGTTTTCCTGTGACTCTGTGGGAGTTTGGCTGTGAGCCACAGAGATAATAAGAAGTAGGTCTGAAGGATCGCTCTTCTTTCTGCCCTCTTCACCTTGTTTCATCCTTCTGACTCCTTCCCAACATCTCCTTGCAAGTGTGTGTGTACATATGGTGTGAAAGCGATTATACAGGCCAGGTACAGTATTGTAATTGTTTTCTACAATCCCTCAGGCCACACATTCTTTACCATATTAAAATCGAGGCGGTCTGTTTGTAACTCAGGAATGCCACCAGTTTAGTCCCAAGCAGGCCGGAGTCAGGAGTGCTTTGGTAGGTTTAAATTCATACTGTATATCATGAGGTCGACTGTAGTGCCACTTACAATAAGTAGATGCCGAGGCTGTTGAATTCTCCATGATGTATGGTCTCCACTCCCACAGCACACAACACTGAAGAAGAGACAGAAAGATAATTTCCTTGTTTTTATTCAGGCTCAGGTACTCTGTCGCTGGTGAGCAGATTCTGTCCAGCAGATGTCAGACTTAGTTCATGATTTCCTCAATATTTGGTCAAAACTTGGATGATTCAATGCAACCAGTGAAACTTGTTCAGATACTTTTAATGTTGCCACTGTGATGGAGCTTTGTGTTGTGCTGCTTTTACTTTTTTTTTGGCATATTTCTACGTATCTTTGTCGTGCTGCTGTCATTTTATTCTTTCCTGCAGTCTTGTAGCTGTGATGTTTTAGGGTTTTCTCCCCTCATTGAGCAATAACGATTTGACCTGAGTTGACTTGAAGTGACTCAACTTGATTTCAGAGTTAACACCCTAAGGCGTAGTATTCATCTGAAGGCATATGCCATGAAAAGATATATAAAGACAATAAGGGCAATTTTTAAAATTGTTTCCACCATGGTCACAACATTTTTGTAATAGCTTACTCATGCTTGTAATTATCATTTCGCTGCCGGCAGTTTAGGTTGCGTTATTTGAGTGGGCACTTAACACATCACAGATCTGCCTAAGCAGAGCACCACTTGTCTGTGAAGTGGTTCTTACATGTCATCAGGGTATGTAGATCCATTCTCTATCAATATTTCTTCTTTTCTTCCATTTATATGAATTCACTGTAAATGAAAGCATACATTTATTGGTAAAAGGAAAGCTAGGCTGCAACTGGAAGCTGCAGATTTGTTCCTTTTTGTTTGTAAGATGAACTTTGCTGCATTAAACTTCAGCAGGTTGACTCTCTTCTACAGCTGACCTTAACCTCTGACCTCAGTGTGGTGAGAGAAAATCTCCAGAAGAGATCAATAAGATTATTTATTAGAATATTTTAAAGGAATAATTTGACATTTTCGGAAATAAACGTAGATCGGTACCACTGTCATGTCTGTATGGTGTAAATGAAGCTAGCACAGCAGCTAGTTTATTTAGCTTAACACAAAGACTGGAAACAGCTAGCCTGGCTCTGTCTTAATGTAACAAAATCTGCCTAGCTATTATATATTATCATATCTTTTCATTACTACCTGTTCGACAAGTTTTGGTTACAGAGGGAGTCATGTGCAGGACTGTTTCTTAGCAGGCACAGTAACTAGGCCTACCTTGCGTCTTGTCCTCATGGTGAGGAGCCAGACAACCAGCAGATACCATTGGACCACCCACATGATATGGGATAAAACCACAATATCATTTAAGAGACATACATGCTGCCTTCAGTCAAAAAACAGAATGCAAGGAGAGCTGTTCAGTTGTGGAAAATAGTGTCCCTCTGGTGCTCATCAGTTTAGGGATCTTGTTCTTTCAAAATCATAGAAAAAGTCTGAGGCACTCAAGAGGGTGATGAGTTAAAAAGCCTTTAATTAATCACGGCTGTTGAATCACAACAATAGTAAAAACACGCTGCCTTTAAATGGGACTTGTGAGCTTGTCGTTATGACCGCTGCTCGGCAACGGTGCCTGGAAGCCACCAGCGCTAACAATTCAGCGAGCTAGAAAGCAGGTCACGCATGCAGGAACTGAAAAGGGATAAAGTTAGGTAGAATTAGGTAATTCATAAGAAAAGCACTATACAACTAAAATTTCAATATATTAACTTACCATCTTTCAAAAACTAAACAGCCATTTTTTAAAACATTAGCATACACGTCATAACTCGTGAACTTGGAGCTTTCAGAAAATTTACACTAACAAGGGGGATGTTCGTCTAGACTGCTCTTGTGAACACTGTAAATATGACCACATTTGAAGGCAGCAACAGTATAACTTTTATTTTTGTGTGATGTGTAAGAGGTGCTGGTGGACTGGTGGGTTTGTCACCTTTGGATAGATACAGGCTAGCTATTTCCCTCTGTTTCTAGTCTTCATGCTAAGCTAGGCTAACAAGGTACTGGCTTCAGTCTTGATATGAAAGTGGTGTCAATCCTCTCATCTAACTCTCTGCAAGAAACCCAAATGTCAAACTGTATTTTGAAGGTTCCCAAATGCATTTGAACATACGGGACGCTATAAAATTAGATGACAACAAAGTCTTAAAAACCATAAAGAACCGCCTGTTTTACTACCCATCAAACCATCGACCATCAAATATATTTCTTCTTTAATCAGTTGTTTTCCTGTGGGGTCTGAAAGAGGTAAGCAAGTGCTGATCGCCACTAAACACATGGAAGCAATTTCTCTGGCGTGCTTAGCTGAAACTCTGTGATAGAATCTGCACCAGAGGGAAATCAAGGGAATGTTTTCTGGTAGTTTATAGACTGTGAGAGGAATTAACGCTGCATATAGAGCAGCTGGATATTAACATATATGCGCTCTCTGCATGCATGTCTGTTTGGAGAACACACACAGAGGCAGACAGGCCAACACAGACATAAAGACGTGTAAACAGAGACAGAGGCATACCATAAACATACACACACACATATAGAAGCAATGCACTGAAAGCTCCTGTAGGTGTGAATGTATAACAGCTTGTGATCACATAAGCCCAGTAACCCAGCTGGATACAGAGACTTGGTTTCTGGTGTGATGCGAGGCACATGTCTCTAAGTAAATGTTCAGTGTCTGCAGCTGTTGGAGTTTAAGTAGAGAGGTCCCATATTTCTTGAAAGAGGCAGCAACCAGAGAGCTATTTCCCCCGTGATGATTTAATGTGGCTGAGAGAGCTGCGTGCAATCTGTCCCTGCGTGCCTGAGAACAACAGCGAAGGGGGGGACACTAATAGCAAGGTTATGTATGATCAAGTATGTTTTTATATGCTCCGTATATCAGCAGAGTCGAGTGTTCTTGGAGGTCAAGTATACAGTTGGCCAACATCACCATCTGACCTTCTAACATTTTGGGTTTATGAAATCCTTAAAAAGTCCAGCTGGAGAGCTCCTAAAAAAGGTGACACTTTCAGCACAGGCAGGAGTCAGATATCAGCTTTAAACAACAGGTTGCAACACTTCATAGCAGATAAAATGTATAACTTCTATCACTACTCCTACTTCCAATAATCTTATGTTGAATTTTAAGTTTACAACAGTGTGTAAGCTCTGACTGCAGAACCTATCAGAAAGATGATCTGGAGTCTGTTGTACATCAGCTAGGACATCCAAAGAACTAAATCAAACTCATACTGAGACAATAAGAGATACACATGAGTCACAATTTAATCTTTTCATGTTTTTCTGTTTGTTTTTTTATTTTTACTTACCTGTTGCTGTAGAAACACCAAGAATCCTGCAGGCGCACTCCACAACAACCCACCAAACGCTCTCTGAGTTCCCCATGACCTTCTTCACTGTTTAACAAATGTAACCTTGACGCTTCTCTAACACTCCCTGAAATAGTCGGTGTATCTAGTAGTTACCAAAGCGGCAATTTAGACGCATCATTGAATGTTGGCTAGGTGGGTGGTTGTAAAGAAACTGGAATAATCCATAAGCGCCATGATGTGGAGCCTCTTAGACTGTACGCTTTTACTTCTGAAAGGTTTGTGACTCAGTGCCCCTGTTGCTCCATTAACTACTAATCACACACACACACACGCACACACACACACACACACACACACACACACACACACACACACACACACACACACACACACACACACACACACACACACACACACACACACACACACACACACACACACACACAATAACAATGCCACTTTCATTTAGCAATCCACCTTGGACGTCAAGGTGAAACAGTTCAGTTCGAGGTCATTTGTATCACATTTGTCATTAGAGCTGGTTAAAAATTGTCCACACACACTGCATAAACACACACATATTCAGATTTAACAGTAATTTGCTTCCCTACCAAAGAATTTCTTGTCCTCTCTCTACAAACCTCCTCTTGTTTTTCCTCTGTTCAATTTCATCCTGTTGTGAGGACGATTTTGTGTGATTGAACAAACAGAAACACTTTTTTTATCTTTCAAGGCCACAATCACACATTCAGCTTACAGTTTGGCATCCATTTACTGGGAAAACACTGTTTGAGCCAGAGTAAGGATTGTCAAAATAACGCTGCAGCTTGCGTCAGTAAACAAAAATCAATGTTTCACGCTCAAATAAAATATTCCAAACAAGTTCAGTTTAGTTTAACACTGACGTTCTGCACACAGCGAATTGTGTCACACTGCAATGGATATGGGATAAAATGCTGCAGGGGCCAACAGAGACCCTTTGACACACTTACACATGCGTAAATGCAAGCCCGTATAATCGCTTGACGCAGGTTTGGCTGAGGTGTAATCTTGTTCAGGCACAGCAGAGTCCTATTGGAACAAGTCACAGCACTAACACACACACACATACACACACACTGACTCCTGGTAGGGGCCAAAGTAAGCTACATAAATCTCCTTAAATCTCTAACAAAGACACTTTTGTTTATGCGCTCTACTTGTTTCCGGCTAAGCACCCAGGTTATTTGTGGCATTTATGGTATATATAGAGTGAAGGTGAGTGCGTACGAGCAGAGCCGCAGGAACTGAAGATGTTAGATGTGTAATGATTAAACCATAACTTAAGTGGAACTACTTTTCTCAAGATGGCAATGTCACCCTGTCAGGTGGTCCAATATTTTGGTCCAGACTGAAATCTCTTGGCAACTATTGGATATTTGTAATATCTGCTGACTTTTGTGATGCCCTGACCATGATGTTGACATTTGATTGACATTTGTATTTAGTTAAATGTCAACAACTGGATGGATGGATTGCCATGACATTTGGTGCACATGTTCATGTCCCCCCTCAGGATGAATTTTAATAACTTTAGTGCTCCATGAATGTTATTTGGTACCGTCATCAGGTTGAATATTGTAGTTTTTGACCAAATACCTGTACAATTATTGATACTCAGATCAGCATCAGCTGTACTTTGGGTTTAGTGCTTATTAGTGAATGCTAGCTTGCTAACATGCTAAACCATAACTGAACATAGTTCACTGTAACATGAACATTGTGACTGCTCAACATCAGCATTTTAGCATTGTCACTATGAGCATGTTAGCATGCTAACAGCAGCATTTGCAGTAGGTCAAAGCACAGTTGTGCCTAAGTACAGCCTCACAGTGTGGCTATATAGATATTCTTTGCAGAGAGTTTGTATTTTGTAAATGTTGGCATAAGTCATTAAATGCTAAAATATCTCCAAAAGTTCAATCTGTTATCTTGTTTGTCCTTTTGCATTATTGAAGGATCATGAAAATAGTTATGCAAATATGTGTCTTTTCAAAAGTTTGACTACTTCACAGGAGATGTCTCCTACTTGACTGTAAAAAGTCCATTCTCAGTGTATGTGCACTGGAGATCAAGTTTCCACATCAAAGTTGTGTGCTGAATATTCTAAACTGTTTGTGATGTAACAAACCATGTTCGTAGGCCCGCCTCTTCAAATTAGATTTTCAATCGACTTTCAGCAGATGAATGGGAAAACAGCCTTCTAGTGTCAAACTCTGCACATAAATCATTTTACTGAGTGAAGCTCAACATTCTGTAGTATGAAGAAGAAAAATCATTTTTGAGTGGAGGGGGACTTCAATAGAACTTTTAATGCTCAATAGATCAGTAGTAAGCTATTGTAAAAACATCTGCTATGAACAATCCCTTTGGTTGATGTAGCAGCTCTGGCATGCTTTGTCTTTTTTATCTATCTGTTTCATTCATCAAGAAGACCCCTGCAAAGGAGAGTTTGGAGCTGCACAGCATCAAGACAACAATTTACAGCTGCTGGACGGTTTATTAGCTATTCTTTATTTTGGTAGCTGGGATGCATTTATATAATAAATAGTTATTTTGACTAAAGAGATTTACAATGTGACTTTTATTACCCACGCATACTGACTCACACACATAGTACCTCAACCATGTGAGCCAGGAAAAATTGGGGCTCAGTGCCTTGCTCAAAGACACTCTGACAGGAAGAGAAGAGGAGCCAGGGAGTGAACCACAAACACAAATGCATGCATATACATGCACTGTGACATACTGTAAAAAAGTGACCACCCACTTTATGTGATTAATTGATCGAAGAGAAATCTTAGAAGCCTGAAGAAATCTTAATGAAATCACGCGTATGTTTATACTGCAGTGCATTATTGCCCATGAACGAGACATTCATGAGCCAGGAATGTGTACTGGGCATGTTAACTGAGCCTAGCCACCATGGCCACAGTGGGCTGTGTGTTTATGTTTATGTGACTTTCTTGGCCCTCATGATGACATTAAAAACAACCTTATAAAAACACAATTATGGTAATAAGTCAGTGTGTATTGTGAGGGGATCATTGCTGACATTTACTGTACGTTGTGAGTTTTATGGTAATTGTCAGGCTATATGCCAGAGGGTGTTTAGGTAATTGTGACTGATTGCCATCTGGTGGGACTGTAAATCTGATGTTACTGTATAAATACAGTCTCATGTTTTCATTCAGTCTGTGCAGAGATGTCCACATCTCCTCTCAACGTTCACCCAGCCTGACCCACGACCTCTCACCCTCTTCCCAAACTTTCACTCGCCTGCTCACATGTTCGTTCACCCCGTAATCATCCCCACGTTACGCCTCCTCACCCTCCTCCTCATCACGGCTTCACACCATTCTCCCCCTCACTCAGCTGTGCCCACGGGCATGGGACCAGAGATTAGCCATGCCTCTCTCTCCCTCAACTTCCTCCCTCCCTTCCTCCCCATCCAGCCCTCTCTCAGTCCAGCGTGGGTGTCTGGTGCCTGTCAGAACCAGTGAAAACAGCTCTAATCTTAATTACACCAGCAGCTTTATTACCCTGCTCCGTTGCTTTGCTCAGGCAATCTCTCCATAATCACTTTCTACAGGCTGTTTTATCTAAAGGCCGAGGGAGGGCTGTGAAAGACACCTGAGAGACTGAATTAATTTCAGCAGAATACTTGAATATTTCTGAGAATATGAGGATATAAAACTAACTGGGCACACTGTGATATTACACCTCACTGCAGTCTTTAACACCCCACCATGGTGGATCCTAATTACTAGATTTACAAATGAATGCAGCCACCTAGTGGTGAGAGGTGTTGGTACAATGCAGCCCTGAAGTGACTTCATGGTCATACTGCTGCTGATTTATGAAAATGCTGACACTGATCCGGACAAAAGTGTCTTGTTCCCTTCTGTCTGATACCATTTATAACAATACCAAAAGGTCATGAGCAGAACCCAGAGAGATGAAGCACCGACGTGGGAAGGAGAAACAGGGAAAAGTACGTGGTTGTGAAAGAGATTATGAATCATGGAGGTTTCGGGAAGACATAGGAGACATGTAATCCCTGCCTGTTTTGTGTCTTATAGTCAACACAGATTATATACGTCATTACGAGGTGGTGACATGTATTTCACAGTGCTCAGACCCCCCGCAGTTTTATGAAGAATTAGAGTGTTTTTGGGAACTGTAATGAATCAAATGAGGTTTATGTGGTCACATCACATTTCTGCTTTGCTTTTACGTCTCTGTAGGAACATCATGGTGCAGGGCCGAAGCATGTAGTCAAACATTTTTGAACATAATTTGAACACAATTTTAAACCGCAATAACAGATTTTTTGGCCACTTGGGGGCAACAGAAACAAGCAATAAAGATAACACTCACCTTATGAGTTTATGTGATAAATAAGCAAAGAGTTGATACGTTTCTGACACTTGATTGAGGAGGGGGAGCTGTGTCTCATAATTTCTGTAACTTTCTGAAAGCGATTATCTGAGATTTATACTTAAATCACGCTGTGATTGGCCGGCAGTGCGGAAAAAAGAAATAAGCAAGGGTTTGAACTTCTATGTCTTTTTTTTCATCTTTTCACAACAATTTCTTTCACTTTTGATGTGTACAACCAAGTGCACGTCTATGAATAGGAGTCTAGAGGGGAGACTATCTGTAAAATGTACACTATCCCCATATTTAAAAGATGTCACGTCTCTATGACTGCAAGCTCTTCACTCCACCTTCGAGTGGAGGCGTTTGAAATAACTATAAACTCTACTGACATCAGTTGAAATAATTACTTGTAATTGAGCCAAACCTTACACATCCAGCAGACATGGAGCAACACTAGCATTCAATCAGAGTCATGTTTATGTCCACCTGAAGAATGTACGTCCAATATTCACTCTCCATTTTAACTCTGTTTTGGTCTCCACCACCTCCTGAGGAAAAAAATCTATTTCTTTGGCTGCTAAATTACCGTACAGCCGATTTTCAGAGCTTTCTCGCTGAAAACAGCTGCCTGTTGCAGCTGAGAATGACAGTAATGACAGAGGCACAGTGAACCACAACAGTTAAAGCAACATTATGTAACTTTTGCTGAATAACAGCTGTTTCTGTTGTCACAAGTGGAAATAATTACAGGATGCTGGGGGTATTAATTCTATTGATGTGGGAGCGAAGAAAGTGAAACACTGTTGTACCATTATTACTAAACCAATATACAGTCTATGATCTGGACCCGAAGCAGCTGTATGTTAGGATTCAGTTTCTAACACTAGCGTTACAATGATTTAGTGACTAGTGGAGGGTAAAGATCTCGCTGCCCCTCTCTTTTCCTCTTTTTTGCTTCATCTCTCAATGTCTTCTTCAGTCTCTTCGCCTTTGTCATGATGTTGTTTCTTTAGGATGAAATAGCTGTATAATGTTGCATTAAAAGTTGCAGTTCAGGAAACCAAAACAAGGAGCTGAAAGATGCTAGAACAGGAGATCTGGAGAGTTGTGTGATAATTCGCTGTTGGTTCATTACTACAGTGACCTCTCTCACATACATTTAGTCAAATGATCCATTGTTAAAATTAAAATATTGACATTGCTGATGGTGTTCCTTGGACTGCTAGTGTGGCTACAGTGAGGAGACGGCGAGCAGCCGCATATATGGTAAGGTATTTACCATGTGCTTAATTTTGATTGGCAGAGCGTGACTTGGCTTCACACAGGATGCAAATAAGCTGGCTGAAGACAACATGGAGATGTCCAGTTAGCATCCATCAAACCAGATTCTCACACACCAGTGTATGTGTTTGCATGTTCTACGAGTGTAGTTTGGCTTCTCGGCTGTGACTAAGAGGCCAGCATCGCTAATACATAGTCAAGTAAGTCATTATCCCCAGTTTCTCCTCCAAAGCTAATGTTAGACTGTCCTTTCTGTTTCGGGTTTTGATTTGAGTGCTGCTGAGTCAGGACGCTTACATCCTCTGCAATGAGACATTGTGATTTTGATCCGCTTTGTGTACTGAGCTGATACCGCAGAGGTCATCAGCCATTTTTGTGGTGATTGCGTTGGCAGATGACTCTTTGTCCTTTCACTTTAGCAGCACACTGTGATGAGTTAAAAACAGAGCTTCCTCGTTTTCATCTTGCGGCTCATAACCTGTCTCCTCCTTAATATGAAACTGTTTAGTCTGCTCGCTTTCATCAGTCCCTCTTGTCTTCTCAGCAGCTCACAGACAGGCCTACGGAAAAGAAACAACTTTTGATTCTGACACTCGTAAGAGCCGTCCAGATGAGAGAGGAACGTCTTTTCGTGATTGTATGCTTTCGATGTTTTTATATTTTCTTGAGCAGTTACAGAGCGCACTGTTCTTACACATCCTCTAGCAGATGTGAGGTTTAGGAATGCAGTGTGAAGTGAGAGGGCAATCTCTTCCGACTGTTGGCATAAACGCACACACATGTGCGCACACAATTAGATTCACACAATGATAGTGAACAGAGAAGGGAACTGTGAGCAATTCAGAGTTTGGCCTTGGTACTGAGGAGTTCTGAGATTCTTTTCTTTATTTCTTCTTTCTGTATGAAACAACATTTCTGTCCCATGAGAAGTTATTCTGTGGTTAGAGTGCAAAGTCTTTAAAGATGGAGCATTTGCCCTGTAACCAAGAGGTTGCAGCACAAAACCAGGCCCCACTGTTCCCTCTGGACTGATGGCAGCCTCCCATGTGGCCGGTTGGCCCATGTCGGCTTTGCTACACATGCTTTCTTCAGCAACTCAAGTCCCACAGAAGGAAGTGGATCTAAAGTGATTTAAGAATATGAATAAAAGATTCTACAAAAGCCACAGTACTCTTCCTTCAATACACATAGCTGTGTAGCATCATCTGCCCCATGATAATATCTGAGACGGTGCAGTATTTCATTGTAAAAAGAAGAACCGTTTCAAAACCTAGCTTCTTTCAGTGACATCCAAACTTTAGTCATAAAAATCTGCTCTTCATTTCTTCCTTGTTGCAGCCCAAGATTAGAAGAAAAGCTTTCACGGTAATCTGGCCTGGCTGTAAAGATTTTCTGAGTTGGTCCTCAGAGACAGAAGTTCTACTTTTAAGAACATGGAGAAGCTGAAGTCAACAATCCTAAATACACCACTGAGTGCAATAGACTGTAAGAGCGTGACAGTGAATATGGGAGGATTTTCCTTCCTGAGGAAACGCTGTTGTATATCATAGCGCAGTGTGTGCATTTAGGGTGATGGACAGAGCTAATCCTCAGGTGTCGGGTGACCTCCTATCACAGAGCACACTGAGGGTCTGTTTGGAATTAAGTGAAAAACCCTGTTACTGTCTTGTCCATGTGGGAGCAGTAAAATGCAGTCATGGTTCACATTTATCACATGAAATAAGGTGAATTTAGTGAAATAATACAGGCAAAGGTTACATAGACACACTATAAAGAGTGTGTTGATCCCAATGCAAAGACCCCTGTATCCCAGTTCATAACTGGTTGTATATGAAAGGTTAAGTTAAGATAGAAAGAATACAAATTTGAGGAACATCGCCCAAATTGAGGGCCTCACCTTGCCCCCCCTTTCTCTTTCTTTAAGGGTCTTTTTGGACTTCAGACTTGGGTTTGAGGTGCAGGTTGGACATGAAAAGGGGATTTAGGGGGTTTAGGGAATGAATGTTATTAGCGAAGGCCTGCACAGATATAGTTCAGATTTTCAGGGCCTGGACCAAATGCATGATCTGATATTGCTATGTTGTTGTTCATGGAAAATCATAATTAATGTTGCTGCAGGACCACATCAAAAAGATCAAAAAATATGCACATGGGAGAAATTATCCTTTTCTAACATGTGGTTAAAGTTGTGACAGGGTTGATTTAAGGCCAAACCAACCTTTCCTAAACCTTACCAAGTATTGTTGTCTAAACTGTGACAGAAAATTGGGGGGAAAAAGGGAAATAATACGTGAGCTTATATGTGCCAAATGGAATACAAACCCCACTCTCATGGTTGAGAGTCCTGTATGTAAGCAGTTCAACCACAAGAGATGTTGGCTTTCGCTTTTTCATGAGCAAAAGCGAAATTAAGAAACACCAGCAGTGATATCAGATAAACCTGGATGAAATCATCTAAAAACCTCAGTGAGAGGGACTTCAACTCTAAGTAACCTAATTCCAGTTACAAATACTACAAAAAATGTGGGTCTTATCAGGTCGCAATTAACAACATATCTTAGCTATGAAGGTCTTTTCAGTGCAACATACAGTAGTGACACTTCTACAGGTCCAGGTTGCAGGTGTGTTGGTCAACTCGTAAAAATAACTGTAATAACTGTAACTAATAACTGTAGTTTTTCTAAACCCTGTTAGAGTACAGACTTGGGTTTAAGGTTATGGCTGGACATGAAGAGGGGATTTTGGAGGTTTAGCGAATGGATGTAATTACTGAAGGTCCTAATTGAGTACAGATTTTCAGGGCATAGACCAAATACACAATCTCATATCGAACATTATGTTGCAACAGGACCATCATTGCAGCTGACCAGTCATGTTTTGTAATGTCATAGATTTGTGACTTGAAAAAAAATGTGAAAAAAGCATGGAAAAATACACACATGGGAGAAATTATCCTTTCTAACATGTGGTTAACGTTGTGAAACCACCTTTTCCCAAATCTAACCAAGTATTTATGTTGTCTAAACCTAACCAAACTGTGACTGAAAAGAAAGGGAAGTAATAAATAAAAAGTAATAAAAATCATTAAGTGAAACATATAAAAAGTCCCCAAGGTGAAATGACGTTCTGGATCAACAATAATCATCAGGTTCTAGAGACAACACCAACACAGACCAGCGATACCAGATAAACCTGGAGAAAATAATGTAAAAAAGTCAGTGAGAGGGACTCTCAGCAACTCAACCATAGTTAGAAATACGACTGAATATTTGGGTCTTATCAGATTGCAATTAACACCATTTCTCAGATATAATGTCTTTTCAGTGCAACATAGAGACACTGTTACAGGTCCAAGTTGCGGGTGTTTTGGTAAAAAAACAAAATAAAATTATAGTATAAAAAAGTATATAATAAAAAACAAGCAAGCGAAAGATTTAAATTGTAAAGGAAGTCTTGAAAATCGTGACAACAGTCAAAGTTAAACTTAACCAACAGGGAAACAATGGACCTTTACACCCGATACAAATACAGCTAACAGGTATTGGCTGCAACTTTATAATGATGTACTGTAAGTTTGTCCAACTCTCTCTCTCTCTCTCTCTCTCTCTCTCTCTCTCTCTCTCTCTCTCTCTGTGTGTGTGTGTGTGTGTGTGTGTGTGGAGACACAGACAATGAATGAATCTAAATCCTCAGAGGTTGAAACAGCTGGGGATCAGTTTGTTTCTGGACCAGTGGAAACCAGAGAAACTGCAGCTCCTGTTTAACTGATCATCATGGATTTGGATGGACGCATGTAGAAGTTCAGGATTCCTTGAAATAAAATGACTTTGATTGGCTGTAATTGGAATAAAATGGAATCTGTCTGTCTCCTGTCTACAGTATGTGTGTTCTTTGTCCTTCAGGCAGTAAAAACAATATGACCCTGTGTCTTTCCCTAAAACACAGTTCCTAATCCTGTGGTCGACTTTTACAACTGCCAGCTCTGTCTGAAGACAGCTAATAAATTGGATGATTAAGTTCAAGATCCAGGTTAAGAGAGTGGAATCATGTCTTATTACATGCCACATTATAAACACCATGTCATTAGTCAGGCCTCATACTGAATATCAAAAGAGAAGTCACCGTCCTCCCAATCCATCACATATGGCTGTGTTTTATGAGTGTGTGCAGTGGTCAGGGTGAGGGCCATCCTTCAGCCTGGTTAAATGCTTCCATGCAGCCGAGTTTCGCTAACCGCTACTCATTTGCCCTATTGTACAAACGATAGGAGGCCTTGATCAAGGACAGCCTGCCAGGAAGATTGCTTTGGCCGATAGTTTGCTAGTATGCGTGCTCATGCTTCATGCATACGTGCAAATGGTCTCGTTTCCGTGGAACAGGTTGAGTTTTTGAAGAATATGAGTCCAGAGAGCAAAGTGAATGTTTTTGTTCTATTTGTGAGGCAGCGAGAGCCGAGTCAAACATCATAATGAGACAGATTTGTTAACTTTATTATTAGATTGGTTGAAAAAAAAATCAAATAAACATCATGAGGCCAATGTGCTGCAGTTCAGCTAAATCCTCTCAGGGTGCTCTGAATGTTGGCCGACACTTTAAATCCCAAAACATGAATATAAATGACTTTATAACAAAGGTAATTATCTGCAGTGTTATGAGAATAGACAGATTTGATGAAAGAAATCTAGGAACTGTTTATTCTGGCACCGACAAACTTGTTGGTCTAATGAGAGGGGAGCAAAGGTTTTGTTTTGTAAGACTGTGACTTTGACTTTATGGTAATAACTGCTACAGCACGCCCCTGAGAGTGTGTATACCTGTCACATACATAAATCACATCAGACTCATGAGTGGACACACAGGAAGAATGCTCTCTAATTACTCTGTTTCCATCGGTGGGTGCGCTAACAAGCTATGAGCGACAACATATGGGCTCTAAAAGTGAACCAACATCACGCTTTAAGATCCAAATAACAAAAAGAGGTCGATAATAATGTATTTTCTATGTTTAATGTATCCACAGACTGTTTTTGCCTTTTCCACAAGACCAAATGATAATACATAACTGCTTTTTAAGATGTTTCATATGTCTTGATGTGGTCACTGAATACACTGAATAGAGAGGGAAGTGGTGAATAAATGGAACCATAATGAGAAAAGAGTCAGAGGACCATCGAGACAAGATGGATGAGAACGCGACCGCTGTCAGAGTGATGTGTTTTGCTCTGGCGCTGGATAGATGTGATGCCTTCATGCTCCTCTCCTGCCTAACCTTTCGCTGCTCCTCTGTGAACCCGTGACCCCGTTTGACCACACAGAAGCGCTCCATCAGCAGGGTCATGGCCGCACGTTAACCCTCTCTGCCGCTCCGGCCTCGACATGCGTGGAAGTGCAAGGACGTGCTTAACACTCAACAGTCTCCTCGTGACTCTGACATCATGGGTCATCCTCGCTTGGGCCGGTCGCTGTGGCAACAATTGTTCATGGGAGGGGTTAATGATTTAAACAGTCTTCATGACTTGAATATGTAAAAGTGCAGTGGTGGGAGGACATGATGTGCAGCTAGAAATCGAAGAGGAAAAGTGGAAGAGGAAAAGATCAATTGAGGTGATTGGTGGAAGGTTAACAGTGAGGTCAGAGGGATTTCATAAAGCTGAGTGCTTGAACAGTGTAAAAAATGCAAAGCTCTCGTTTCTATGTTTTAGCGGAAGTGGTGAAAATGAGGTGCAAGATCCCAAGAGTCCCTTTTTCAGCCGGGGTCATTTGTCTAAATGGCGAAACTCAGCACTGTAATAAGTCATGCATGAAATGTGTGTTTAGACTTAACAAGACGCAGCAACAAAACACAAGAGTTTAACACGTCCTCCATACAATAGGCTACATAAATATGAAGGAACACGATTCTGTTACTGTAATAACATGAGCAGTAATGACTGTAATTGTGTCAGTTTATCCCAGCAATTGAAAGTTGGTAGGTGTTATTCACTGGGGGTGGATGACTATACCTGAAACCAAAAGTGGTTTAACTTGGAAAGAAAAATAGAAAAATGTGTTCTGTTATAATGTGAACCTGTTGCACAACTCCAGACCCCTTCAGCGCTGAAATGTTAGTTTCTGATTAGAGCTCTGTTTCCTGTCCAGACAAAGAGTTGTGATTTCCCCTGTAAATCATTGCTGTACACTTTTGGAATCAACCAGAGCTGAAAAAAAAAATCATTCTCAGAAATCGAAAGGCAGTTTTTCAAGCGGCATGAACACCTGATGACTTTATAGTTTGTCCTCTTCCCAACTTGCTCTTTGCAGGGTTAGAGGTCAGAGGGTGATGTGTGACACAGCAGAGCTGTTAACCCCTGCATCTGCTGCAGTACACGTCAACCTGACTCAAACAGCTATAAAGATGCCTACGAGGTAACAGGTATAAAAAGCTTGAAATTCTACGAACAGCACAAGTTTCAGCTGCCTTCACGAGGCCAGTGAGATGTGACCTGAGGCCATGACAGAGTGTGTAACAAGATGAAACATGGATTGCAGTGATGACAAATGCTCTCAGTATTTTAGTGTTTAGACAGCATTGTGAAATAAAAACTATATCTCAGACAGGAATTCTGCAACTGGCCAGTGATGGACAATAACTACTTAAATTTATTTACTCTGTGCTTGAGTACGACTTTTGAGTATTTAAAAAAAGAGACTGTTCATTGGGTATAAAAATGACAACAAAGCGCCATGAAGACTGAAGGGAGATGAAAGACGAATGTGCAGCTAACTAGCTAGTAATAGCATGCTGGCGCTAAATGGCCACGACGTGCCAACAGTGGTCTGTGCTTCTTTTTTGGCAAGATGCAAAATTGCTGCTGTTGTCCTCATCGTGCCCTTTTTTTCTGGTAGACAGTGTAGGTATATCCCTTTCTGTGGTAAGGTGGGAGAAATACTTCCAGGTGACAGCAGTTCCATATTTCAAAAATCAGAACGTTGAACCGTTTTTGGGGGAAGGTTTGTTTGTTCTGTTTGTTTGAGTTATATACTTACATTACTTCAAGTGATTTCACAAATCCTCAAACCAAGAGAAAAAACATAAATTCATTCAAGGTAACAGAGCATTTCATTTGGTTTCCCATCACTGTAACTTCTGGGAGAAATTCAGGGAGAATCAAGCCAATGTGACTAAACATACCATGTAAAATCACTTTACCTCCCACGTGAACATTTCTGTCTGAGTCAGGTAGATAGGTTTTCATCAGCAATGGTGGTTGCGTAACAATCAACACAGCAACACTCATGATCCCACACTTCTTCTGTCTTTTGTTTTGTTTTGACTGAGAGACCTCTGGTGGCAGAAACGATATATTGTGAGTTTTTAACACCACACTTTTACTTGTAATGCAGTATTTTTATAGCGTTGTATACCTACTTTTACTTAAGTAAATGATTTGAAGACCTCATCCACCACTGCATCTAGATACCTTTCAGTATGTGCTGGTATTCATTGTGCAAACTCCATAAAGATAATCAAATCAAACTCTGAGTTTGTAGCATAAGTATCATTTAACTCTTCAATCTGAAGATTTCCTTGACATGCTCAGTTCCACTGACCTCAGGGAAATCCAGCACGCTTCATTCAATCTCCACGTACCACACTCTGAGAAAGAATTTGTCGATTAGCTGTCCAGTGATGCCTGACACTGCACCTTGTCCAGATTTCACGGTCACTTTCTTTTTGATGCAGGTCGCACTATGATATATCTTCACAGTCCTGACCTTTAGCACTGTGGCCTCTGGCGACCGCACACAATCTGTGAAAGAGCGATCCAAACATGATGTGAGATTACAGCGGGAGGTTCGCTGTCGACAGTGCCAAGCCGCCGCATCTTGACTCAGCGTTGTCACTCCTCTGTATATCACTATTTGAGGCCTGACTTCAGTTTGGAGTGATGTGTTATATACCAGATGTATTGAAAGTGTCAATGTTAAGTCACAATTATACAGACTTAACAGTTAATCACTTGGAGGGAGAAAGAAAGCAAATGCACATAGAGCCCCTTTTCTCTTCATACAAACGCCAAAATGTGTCAGACCTGATGCAGAGGTCATGGTTTCTCTTGTAAAAACACATGTACTAATTGGTGTATGCATCATACCGTGTGTCACACAAAAGCACTGATTATAAAAAACGGAGGTTTTTAGACACTTATGGGTTTTTTTTTACCCTTTTTTTGTACTAAGAGAAAATAACAATTGTGCTATCTGCATCTTAACACAAACACACTGTGCGAGCTCGATGGAAAATGACTGATCGAGCTCGCTGTTTTACGTCACCACCATAAACAGTGGTCCCCTTTGTTAACGCTGAGTGTTGAACAAATAAAAAAAAACGGGTTCATAATAGTTGCAACTGTTTTTTTGGCAAAAAAAGATGTTTATCTGCTCTTGAATATACATCACAGTTCATGTACTAACTGCAGATGGCATGACTGATTAAATACTGATTATAGACAAGACAGAGACAGTCAAAGACAAGTCATCAGATACTGAACTGTGTGATTCTTATTAAAAACACCTATTTCATTTAAAATACACTACTTGTTTTTATTCAGGCATTGTGCAACTGCTGTCTTTATGAGTCTGCATAGTTGATGTTAAACACAGACCACACCTGGCGTAGACCAAATACACAGAGAGGCAAACAATTCTCTTTTATATGTGAAAAAGAACAGATTTGCTTCACAAATTGAGTCTGCGTTTGAGACGCTTCCCTGAGGAGCACATGAAGCAAGCCGGACCACAGTCTAAACAAATACCAGACAGATAAACCTGCTGTGAACATCCCTCACTGACACAAATACACACACATACTGTGAGCTATTCACACAAAAGAGATATAATGAAAAAGTACATAGAGGCTACACAGAAAGACATAGTCATGATAATTTGACAGATTATTTAGTAGCTGAACATATTCTGAAATTTTCCATGTGAGTTTTTCAGCATAGATCAAGTCAGGTTCAACTGTCAGGAGTCACTGAACGAGTGTTTCTGTCACTCTGCCGCTGAGGTGGTCACACTGTGTGTGTAGCAGCACTGATTAACACATGTAAACCACGGCTCAGCTAGTTTCATCGGACAAAGATGGAGAATGTCTTGTGTGAGGGGAGAAGTGCGGGTGCAGTGTTTCTTTTGGGCGCATAGAAATATATATTGTCACTACTGTAACGATAAAAAACATCTAATTCATGAAAGTATGAAAGCAGATGAAATGTGTCATTTTTACACTGTTATACTGAAAAATTTCCTTTGACAGTCATACTGTTCATAATGTGGTTGTAAAACAAAGAAGTTGACAATGAAATCTAAAACATTATGTTTATATTATGTTGTAATTACATATAAACAAGGACATTGTCAAACAATTTTTCTAAAATCTAGAGTATTATAAACAATAAAAGTTCATACCATTGTGCAAGGGCTTCACTTTGTGTTGTGTGTGGTGGGAACTCCATATCAGCTCAGATGAGGAGACATTTTTTCAAACAGTGAAATTTAAGGTAAGATCATGTATGGTTAGAGTAAGAAATTATGGTATGGATACATAATTTTATTTATGTGGATGTTACAGGATAAATTATGCTGATCACATGTATTAGCCAATGAACAAAAACTGTTGTCGGCTGTTGCTTAGCTTTACTGTAGGCTACTTTACATATTAGGTCCTGGGTTAAAAACATTTCATATTTCCCACCAGAATCAGCAGCAGGTGGGTTCAACTGCAGGTACTGATGGAGAGCAAAGCATTTGTTCTCATTTGTTAGTTAACTTTTTTTTTTTTGCATGTTATTTTCAGAACATTTCTTGTTTTTTTTTTTGTTTTTTTGTTTTTTTTTTACAAATTATGCTTTGAAAAAGTGATGTGGAACTGACTATTTCAAAAAGTGGTGGGGACATGTCCTCAATTGTAAATGACACCTACGCCATTGTGTTACTTTTGACCCAAATGACATGGTCAAAGGTAAAAATATGCAGCTCGCGTTCAAAGTCAAATAATGTTCCACATCTGGTATTGATTGAACAGACATGTGAATTGTTTATCACAAGGAAAATCAGTTTCTCTCTGTGGAGTTATCTTTTTAACATTTATCTGAAAAGTGTTACTTTGTCATGGTCTTCCCTACACAGTGATAGAGGCAGTAAAAATAAAAATAAAACAATAAATCCTCCTTTTGTTTTATTTTACAATCTAAATTCAAGTCATCTTTCGGTTATTAAAACAATATTACAACTGTTTTCAATCTTAACTTGGCAGACATTTTATTTCTAAACAGTGAATCAGTGGATACTTATTACAATGAATGAATAAATCACACTTATAACAAGATCTTCATAACATCACTGATGTTATGGTGTCACTGAGTGGAGCTTTTTTCAGGCCACTTACAATATTTTTTTAACTGTCTCTATTATTCTTCAGACCACCACATGCTGCTATTCATTTCCAGAAATGCAACATTCACAGGATCAATGTGAAACGAGGGTTTTCTGTAAACTAACACTGGTAGTACATAGTTACACGAGAAGTCTCGTATGCTTCTATCAGGAAGCTCATCATAAATCATACAGGGGACGAGGTTTATCCCCGCTGGAAAGCCCGTTTAACCACACAAGCTGTGGTCGTGAGGCCGGAGTGTGATCCTATGTAGCCCCAAACTGCTGCACGTGTGTGTAAGCTGCATTTGACGATGTTTGTCCTAAAGGACACGCTGGCTTATGGCCGGATAAAATGGCCCGGGGCTGTCTTTACAAGTCATAACTGCTTGAGTAGTGTGTTTGGGGGGCAGGGGGGCAACAGGAAACCAGCCTAATCCATCAGGATCAGTCCATTAAGCCCCAGACAGATTCAATTAAAGGAAAAAATAATTACCTCTGCCACAATAACATAACACCGCAAAAAACAATACTGTCTCGGACACTTAACGACTCGCAGACTAACATACAGGAACAATATTTGAACATTAGAGAACAAACTGAAGTTCAATCACTGTTTTGTCTTCCTTAAAAACCATGCAGTAAAGTCCAACATTGATTGTGATTTCACGCATGAAAATGTGAGGTGAGTCTCCTCAACAGAAAACAAATGCTGCTCTCTGCGCCTGGTAAACGTTGAAAATATCTTCCTCAACTCGAGCTGAAGTAGAATGTTAATAAGTTTCAAATTAACATTGTTAAGTTGTCCAAATACTTCTAAGTCTTTCCACGTACCTCTCACCAGCTGCACAAATATGAACGATTTACCCACAGGGAGTATAAACTTTCATTTCATACATGAGCCCTGTGGCAGAAACACCGACGGACAAGCCAATGCGGATAGAGTTCAAACCTTAGAAATAAAAGATGTAGAGGGGACACCTAATATATCAGGACGTTAGAAAGGGCCAAGTGGAGCCTCGACCACAGATATGGAAGCAGTAGAAGCTCTGTAATCTTTTCCAGAGGTAGCTGTCATGCCTTCACATATGATCAGAGTAACATTCTTAGCTTATTTTGGAGTGAGATGAGAGAGATGTACAGTAGATATGATAATGAGCCTCTTCTGTCTTCAAGACTTTGAATGTAATGATAACTGCATTTCTTCACTGACTGTCCACAGGGCTGGATCATAACTTTGATGCTTCATTGAAAGGCCAACAACTGCAAAAGACGCTTATGAAACGAGCGCTAGATGAGAAGATTGAGACCATTCTAATACTCGTCAGCCAGCAGTAAACTTAGCATGGCATCAAGACAAGAAACAGTCATCCAGTTCCAGTTCAAGAAACACTCTGGCACATAGTAAAATGGCAAATTGTGATTTTTACACTTTACACAGGTGCTGATAGGTGGTTTTTGTTACCTTTGGACAGAGCCAGACGAGCTGTTTCCCCCTGTTTCCATTCTTTATGCTGGGCTAACCAGCTGCTGTCTGTAGCTTCATATTAAACACACAGTATGTAATTTCTGCTGCTCTCAGTCAGAACAATGAACACAAAAGACTAGTTTGATGACATTGAGAAGTAGCTCGGGCTTATGGGCATTGTTGCATTTGTTGTTAAACAACCACCCTTGCCGATGACAATCTATATGACGTGAATCTGGTGGAAATGTGCATGGAAACATACTTATTAACCCTCCCCATTTTGCTGGGAGACTCCATTTTGTCATTGCCCTCTCCTGGTTTTCCTCTCCTGTAATTCTCCGATGTGTGACAACACAGAGAAATAGGGAGGAGATAGAACATTTAAACAAATGTCAGATGCCCTTGAGAGAAAAATTCCTGTTTCTTATGTAAAGTTTTACATTGATTTTGCCCCCACGTTTCAATTTTGTCAGTTGTGGGGGTCGCACCTCCTCAATCCTCATTGAGAGGCTGACAAACATAGTGCAGTGGCATGCACAGACTCTCTAAAGGGCTGGGGCAAAACGCTAGAGGGCGAATTATTCTGTAGTTTTCTGAGAATTAAAATTAACATCATTTGACATAAAAGCGCTATTTCATTTTACTTAATAATTTGTTACATTTCACCAGAATGCAGGAAACACAGTCTTCGATTCTCAAATTTTTCAGGGGTAAGTCCCCCAGAGCCCCACTTTGGTTTCAAAATCATCCCTATTTTTGAGGTCTCTTGCACTGTTTTAAAAAGCCCCAGCAGACAGTGTAGCCAACAAACCGTTGAGCCATGCAGTCCTGGTTCCTCTGTATCCTCATACAGTCACACAGAGGGTCACAAAGTCAGCCCTGCTCCACAATACCAAATCAATTCCTCTTATCTCCTTTTAAACCTTTTATAGCTGCCATGAGTGTTAAAATGTGGCTGAAATGTGGCTGTTCCTATCCCCTCTTCCTCTGCCCTTTCCCTCGCGTTATCAGGGTTTTATAAGGTTCGAGATAGCACCTTAAAGCTCAGACGCTTCCCAGAGGCCCCCTGTCGGTCCTGAGTCTGGTCAGGCAGATTGACAGCAGGCAGCCAATACAAGGTCACCTGGGCGCTGCCCCGGGAACAAGACATTTCTTATCAAAATCACAGCGCGACACGGACCTGCTAACCAACCTCACCTGATAACAAGGATTCAGAACAAGCAGAGGAAGGGAAAGGGGTATAAAGAGGAGCTGCAAGGAACTGTAAAATATGGAGAGGAAGAGATTCATCAAAGAGGGAGATTAACACTGAGGGTTTTATCTGGGCAATAAATTCTAAACCAGCAACTCAAGTCCAGGCTTTCCACTAAATCCTGTGACACCGCAGCTTGTCTAGTGAAGCAAACCAAATACTGCTCTTACGCCTTGGCCTGGATAAATATTGCGTATGGAGGCCTGCTGTGATTGTTAGGCATGTCTGAGAGGCAGACGGTTTAATGTGTGTATGTTCACCACAGGGTTCCTTGTAGAAAACCCTCACTGTAGCTGAGATTTACACAAAGACCCTATAGAATGACGTTCATGCTGCTCTGTGTCTCTCTCTGTGTCTATTTTTTTACCTGAGTGTGTGTGGGTCATGTAAATCCGGGAAATATGTGTGTTCTCCACTTCTCTACTATCGTCACATAATAAATGTAGGATTGGTTGTTGCCTGTTTGACTGATATTAAGTGTTATAGCTAAAAAAAAACAAAGTGAATGAGCTTTCTGAGGGAGGTTGGCTACACTGATTGGTCTCTGTACTTTCATTCTGCGTCTCCTCCTTAATAGGATTCAAGTGAAAGCCACATTAGTTGAATAGCTGCCACACAGAGCCCCAGACAGACACACAGGTCCAGTCAAAACCAGCTCAGATTTCAACGGCCAGCCAACATCTGAACCAGCGGATTATCACAGCTTCTTGACCATTATACACCTCTTGAATGGTCTTGATTCCCCCGTTAATGGCATCCGTGCATTTGTAAAGCGAGGAAGTGAAAGAAATCCTCGCAAAGGAAGAAAAGAGACAACCTTATTTCACATTCACCTCCCGAAACCTTTTCACTGCACACACAGCTCCCAGACACAAAGCTGCTTTTGTCTGAGGTTAACAGAGTCCTGCTAAGGTCCAGAGGCAAGACTACTGGGAACCTCCATGCCTTCTCACACACACACTACAAAGATATGTCTATATTAAAGAGACAGTTAAATCCAAAATTTTAAAACAAACATGTTTTACCTTTTACATGTTGTGCTATTTAATCATCTAGATTGTTTTGGTAGGTGGCTGAGTTTAAGAGGTATTGCAAGAAGAGATGTCTGCCCTCTATTGAACATAATGGAACGAGATGACACTCAAAAAATTTATTTGAAAAACTCAACAGCTATGTCCCTTTCCAGAAATCATGACCCAGTAACTCAAGATAATCCACAGACCTGCGCAGTTTCATTTAGGAACTATTTTCGTTCCTTATTGTCACACAGAAAGAAGCATACATCTACTAATGGATGAGAGATTTGTGCTTGTGACAGTGCATGATGTAACCATTAATGGTGTCATCCTGGGCTGAACTGTAACGTCAGTCATCTTATTTAGCTGAGTTAGCTACCCTCTTGTTGATTTGTAGATACACGCTTCCTTCTGCATGATTATACATAAAGAAAATAGTTCCGGCATGTAACTGCTCACAACAAGGTCTGTGGATTATCTTGGTAACTGGGTCATGATTTCTAGAAAGAGACATTACTGTTGAGTTTTTCAAAATATATTTCTTTTGGCACTTTCAGCACCACAAACCAAGTGCCGTCTAGTTCCATTATATTGGAGAGAAGGCAGACATCTCTCGGCTGATATCTCCAAAACTCAACAACTCAAACCAAAACAATCTAGATGAATAAGCAGCACTACAGGTAAGTGGAAAAATATGTATTTCGGATTTTGAGATGAATTTTTCTTTTAAATGTATGAAAAAGGTCTCTATCCAATATCAACTAACTTCCTTTACAATCCTTTCTTTAGTATTATTGTAAATCTTACTTTACATCAATCTCCTCAAGGCTTTAACCTCTATCAATTCTTCGGAACTATATGCCACATCTACATTCCCCACCAGCCCTTTCAGATAGTTTTAAAACATTTGCCATCCATACACTTAAAGTGGAAAACACTGAAAGGTCCACTTGTTTTTCCTCTTCTTTTAATTTATTTGTGGTTGGAAAATGCTGGTATGCAGCATCATCGCTAACAAATGGGAAGAACCACAGATAAATGGATTGGACTTAAAAACAGATATTTGGCTCTGTAAACCTCTGTTCTCTCTCTTTTCTGTCTGCACAAGAATAAAATACTGATTGATTAACTCAAGGCGAATGATAACTTTGGTAACGCTGCATTGAGACGCTTAATCAAATCAATTTACATTTGTTGAACAACAGGAGCGGAAAAATATGTCGGGGGAAATAACTCTCCACAGAGACCCTGAAGCTTGAATTCTTGAGACAGAAGACAAAAAAAGCATCTAGATTAACATTGACATGGTCTAAAACAAAAATTCTATTTTAAACCCCAAATCCACTCATAACTTTGAATTATATCTGAATAAAACCATTTCATTTTCATACATGTGGTTCTCGTCAGGACAGAAAAACAACAACACAGACAAAGCTGATGTACCTTTTTTATAGAGGAGGATTATTGTGAATCTTATTGCCATGAGCACGGCCATTCCTTAATTCTGTGCGGTTGAAAAGACGTGACAGGAGTGTGAAGTCATTGTCGCAGGAGAGCAGTTTAGAGAAGATGGATGATGAGGGAAGAGGAGATAAACTGGCGCATGAGCTGCAAACCTCTGTATACCTCACTACACTGGTCCTGTCTCTCTCTAAATAGCCCATCACATTAGTTTGGCAAAGAGGGAACAGAACACCAAAGACACTGAAATTGGCCCATTGTGGGTTTGGATGTCACGAGCAGAAATTTCTCATCTGTCATTTTTTTCCTCTGAAGTTCGGAATGAACAGATCTCGTTTCACCACCAGAACGAGAAATCCATTTATTTCTGTTTCCATTCAAGAGGAATTCAAAGTGTGCACTCACTCCTGCAGCTACAACAGAAACAAATTAACTCCCAATGAAAGTTTAACGGTCTCTGTTGCAATTTATCACCGTGTTTGGTAACACCTGCTTATATGAACAGAACACCGACTCCTTGATGTGTCAACCAGAGCAGGCGTGCTGAGAATGTGTGTCTGTGTGTGTGTGTGTGTGTGTGTGTGTGTAAGACATGTTAGCGGTTTATGACCTTTAAAGCATAAAAATTCTGGTCAGGCTCACTCAAGTGGTCCGGCCACATGTGGAGAAAGTTGAAAAGAGCACTTGTAGTGGTCAATGTGAGTCCTTCAAAGACCACCCATAATTGGACTTCATGTTACGGATGACCCGGATTATAAAACGACCCTCTGTTTTCCAATAAAAGACTTAACTAAGTTGTGAAACACTTTCAGACCAGGCAAAAAGAGAAGAGTGTTGTCTTTATACATAACAGATTATCTTACCTTCTCATATAAATAACCATCAAATTAAAGCTTAAACCATTAATGATTGTTCAAATCGACACCAGTATGAATGAACAATTATAGCTGCTAGTAAATTAAACAACTTCACCACATTCCACATATCAGAAGTCTCACTTCCAATAATATATATTGTAAATGTGGACTGCACAGCTCTGACCTTGCCTTGCAATTGTGGATATGAAGCACACACACAGAGAATTATCAAGTATTTAACTATTTAAAGGTACATAGACGTTTTTATAGCGTGTAGAGCAGCTTAAAGGAGACTTTATCACATTTTCTCCACTAGAAAGGCTTGAACTGATGCATCTTTACAGCAGCAACTGTATTACACCAAACCTTATTTCATGCCACAACTGCAATATGCGTATAAAAAATATTAATGTTGAACCCTCTCCAATTATTGTGAAACACCTGAATTTCCTTTTGTGTAAATCATGAGGAGCAAAAAACACCCAACGAACAGAAACAAAAAGTGTCCAGAACTGACTTTCATTTTGTTTTCTGTCACCTTTACTGGAAAAAAGGCAACATTTTCTGTAAAAAGGTAAAAACAGATTGATTTAAAGGTGCACTATGTAATTTTGGGGAAGAAATTTTAATCAGAAGCGCAAAATCTTCATTGACAAAATAATTAACAAACTCTCTTCATTCTCATTACTGAATACACTGAATAAACAAACTGACCTTAAAGGACAACATAATTTCAGGATGTTTTACTTTGTTTATATGTGGCGGACCCTGCCACCTTTCTAGCTTCAAACAGTGTTCTGGGGACCTTAGTTTCCTCTGAGAACAGCTTGTTTATTCAGTTATGGAGAAAATAAATATTTCTGAGTTTGAATTTCTTCTCCAAAACTACGTAGTGCCCCTTTAAAGAACATACATGAACCAAAAATGGAATGATTTTCATACGAGTCATTTAAAATGGCCAGTTGAAGATGAGGAAAAAACCTTTGATTAGCTCTAGATGAGATCTTGATGTTAGCTCCTGCCATTTGCTATACCACGCATTAAGAGCTCTTTCTCTGTTTGTTTACAGGCCTGTAAAAAAGTTGCATAGTGTACCTTTAATGAGTATTTGACTGAATATGAGTCCTTCATGCTCATTTTTATTATGCCCGTATCCAGTTTGCTGATAACAAAAAAGTTGTTTGTTTGTCTTTTGACAGAAAAAGTTTCTCTACAACAAATTTCAGAAAAGTAGCAGCAGTGTTGTAATCACATTTGACAGCAATTCTGCACTACTACTAGATCATTAGATTATGGTTAATACATTCGTTATTAATTATCTATATAGCTCTTGTGAAAAAGTCCAGTGTTGGCCGCTGACCAAGCTGCTGTATTTGACAAGTGGGAGTGAGAACATGTTGAGATGATACACACCAAAAGTACATTTGTTGCAAAAAAATAAATCTTATGTGAAATAATCACATCTGCAGGTCACATCTGTCACATGGATATTGTACAGCTTGAATAGTTAAAAGGCGGTGGTTCAGGAGTAAAGGGACAAGGGTGGAGCAGGGAAAGACAGTTCCTGGCACAGAGGTAGACCTCAACCCTCCAACAAAGTCTTTGTTCAGCACACACAATCATGTGCATGTACAGCCACTTTAGAGGATTTAGAAGAGGTTAAACCGAGAACCATTGCAACCACCTCCAAAACCCAAAACAACCACTTCAAGTCAACAAAAAGATTTTCTTTCTCTGAGGCTGTATTGAGATTCAAAAGGGTTTGGAGATGAATGCTAATTTCTGCATATTAACATGGTCATGATATGTGCTAGCATGATAAGGTTACACTTTATATTAACCATCATTATTAAATAGTAAATGCATAGTTAATTAAACTTTAGTTAATTGTTATTTCACTGTCAACAAACAATGAAATGCTCATTTATTAAACAACAGTTTAAACATTATTCAGATGGCTATTATAAAGCTGCAACTGATGTTTATAAAACTTGCTCAATAAATGGTTTATCTAGCATTTCATTGTTTGTTAATAGTAAAATAATGATTACCTAAAGTTTGATTAACTATAAGTTTGTTCAGTTTATTAATGATGGTTATTATAAAGTGCAACCAACCAAAGCACTAGACAAAATAACTTTTCAACCTGATGATGTCGCAGAACACTGATGGGATCATTGAAGGTTTTCCAATTCATCCTCTGGGAAACAATGTGCCAAATTCAATGGCAATCATTTCACCCAGAATCATGCTGGTGTGAGGAAAAGTCAGGTAATCATCAAAGTCATTAGTATTCATCCTCTGAAGACCATGAATGTGCAATATTTACTGGTAATCATCTGTTATTTCAGTCTGGACTGAAGCAGAGTTGGTGTTCTGGCACAACTTCACCTACTTCAAAGGTTCATGGAGAAGGGAATAAGTCTAAAGAGGTCAAAACTACAAGCAACACTTGTGGTATATTAGAAGACTTTATAGTTAGACAAATGTGTTGCAGCTTTCATCAGGGTCATTAAGAAGCACATTACAATTAACATTTCAATAGGTTAGGTATGAAAGGTATTCAAAAGGTAAAAAAATATTTATATAGATGATGACCGATCATATAGATCAACACACATATTAGCCAGGGGAGTCATGTGGTCATGTGGCTTTAGGCCAATCATTGTCTCAGACCGACATAGAGGTAAGGGGAGTGTCCAATCAGGGACATGGGTGACAACATATTTGGTCCATAAACTATAGAAAAGCAACTAAGAGGTTGTACAAAGCAGAACATTTCATAAAGTGCTATATGTAGAAAGAGTAAGAAGAACAACAAGAAACAAAAAATGTTATATACACGTATTGCCATAAGTGTTGCTGGTGTTTTCACAGAAAATACATTGCAATCCGTATGTTGTGCAGCTAAAATGTCAAACAGTGTGGACAATACTGTCTTAGAATTGAAATGTTTCCGTGCAGAAAAGCTCACAATGGAGGTCTGAGCAGAGAAAATAAAGACTTCTCCACTCTTTTGCCTCACTGATGAAGACACCAACACATTTTATTGCAGGTGAGGCCTTTTGCTCTCCAGTGATGATCACTTTATTCTACACACATATATTACATCCAGTAAAGCAGCGTAACTCCCAGAGTGGAAACACCAATCAGATCAGAGGCTGTTGTTGAATTATGGTACTGTTAGTTTGAAGGGGGAATGTGCAGCGGATGAATTTACGGGTCTCTGATTCACTCTGCATCGTCTAACCTCCCAGAAACACTCAGCCCCTCCTCCCTCTATGCTACACCTCCACGCTGTAGTGCCTTAATGAGTAACAGAGCTTGGTTACAGTCACTAATCAAAGCCAGCTCTGGAAACAGACCTTTAGCTGGCTGCTCGTTTCTCACCCTCACCTCTCGTTACTTTGTCTTTCCTCTACATCGTCTGTACCTCTCGTCCTTTCCTGTCCTCTCTCCTCACCTGTCAGCGACTCCGCTTCCTGTTTTCTCCCGCCTCTGCCAGTCTTCTCCTTCGCGTCCTCGACTCATTTGTCATCCGCTCAGAGAACATTGGTGACGTACGAATGTTGCTGATAGCGAGCCGACAGGAGGCCTCGGGGATCACACGGCCCATTAAGAATAGAGGAGCAGAGGCAAGTAACTCCAGGCCAACCAACCGCCATGTCAACACACGTCGCGCATTTGCAGTTTCACAACTCTGTTGAAGTTTCCAGAGTATTTGTTCCACATGAACTCCATTTTTATAATCTTTATATACATCCATGCTTATTTTTTCCTGTCTTTGTGTGATTAAACGCATGTGTGATCGTGTGTCCGAGCACATGCAAGTCAATCTGTACACATAATCCCCCTTGTGTTCATTTGTGCCTTCATGAAAAATCACCCTCTGTTTCCCAGCTGGGGAATCACTTCAAAGGCGCCACGCACGATGAATAGCATGTAACAATATCTCGTATTTGTCCAGCGAAACAGGACAAGATACTCTGTCTTCACTTCTCTGCTGGTGCCGTTTCTTCTCTCTGATTAATAGGCCTTTGATTGCAGCGACAGACCTGTGCCCGAGCACACCGAGCTGCATACCTGCCATTACAGCCTGCTACGTTACAAAGAGAGCACATAAAAGTGACAGTCATGTTTAGCTGCTCTGTCATTCTGATTGACAGCTGTAGCTTTAACTCTCTCTTTAAATGCTTTTCAAGTGTTTTATGTAATGACCGGGGCATGGAGAGGCAGTAAAGAGACAGCAGCTGTGGTGTTACGGCTCAGCGGAGGACTGAGAATAGAAAGACCTCGGGGGTCGTCGCTAAAAGGAGGGTGGGCGAAGAGAAAGGAGAAAGACGTGGCTAAATTTGGGGAAAGTGCTTTCTTTACAATCAAGCAGTGATTCCATGATAATTGATCAGTCTAGGATAACATGATATGTTGAGTGCACTTAGCAAATGCATAAAGACTCCTCCATGTTAAGCTTTGAGTATTATCAGGGTGGACAATCTTCAGGTTTGGCAGAAAATCTGAATTGCGTTTTGTTTCTTCCAGCAAATATCATTTTTCTCAACCTCCTCATTAGGCTGTGATGAGTTTCTGACATGTATTCCAAAATGTAAACACATCTCTCTGGGAGCCTGAGGATGAGGACAGCTGTAGATGGCCTCATACTGTCATATTAAAATCAGAATACTGATAAATTTTTATGGTCTGGGACAGTTTTACTGAATATTTACCGCTGCTCCCATCTGCCAGGAATCAGATCCAAGATGCTCTTTTGCATAATGAACAAGAAAAACGGGGAAGAGCAGAGGTTAGAAGAAAACTGATGTCTTATGGATTCACTTTAAAGCGCAGAACTGTGGTAATGATATTACAGTATATTATTATCAGGTGCAGGAACTCGAACAAATGGCCCAGCTGCACACTGCTTCTTTCTGTTGCTGTGATTACAAGAAAGCACTCGCACTGAGAGACAGTTTCATATATCTTCAAAACTTATAAAACTACGTTGAAGGAATTTTATATTAAATGGTTTTTCTGTCAAGCAACAAGGCTTGTTAATTAATTTGATTTAACCTAAACTCAGAAACACTTTGTGATGATTTATGTCCAAGTGGCTTTCAGCTGTTTTTGGCACTCACTCACCTGTTTCAGCATCCCAGAAACATGACATGGCCCCATACCAGCTTGATGACAGACAGGATCAATCTGCTGGATAACACTTGGGCAGTTTGACACACAGGAACGAATGACTAATGAAATATTAACAGACTCCATGTGTCTTTAATGCTTTTTTATCACACAAATGGATCAGGTTTAAGGACGGGCCAAAAACATCAAGTGTGTGAGGATGCTTTGACTAATGTAGGAGCCAAAGAGGTTCAGAGATATAAGAAAGAAAAGAAAAGGGGTGTACATGGAGAAAGGGATTGTGTGTCAGTGCCTTTGTCAAGGATTAAACATGTGGTGGAGACTACAGCGGGAGGCATATTGTTTGTGTTGTGGTTTTCAGTTTCAGTGACAAAATAAACTGCAGCAGTTTTTGCTTGTGAGAAAAATTGTGTTTGCATATGTGTATCTGTCCTGGTATTTAGTGTGTGTTTATGCACGGTTGCAAAACAGTAATCCACACACGTGGAGAAACATGCGTATATATACAGGTTCATGGTTCGCTGCTTCCAGCTTAGACAGAATTGAGAAACTACAATAAAGGAACACAACCAAACCAACATGTTTTGCAGATGAGACCAAATCAAGGACATTTTCATCCAAATTATGCCCCAAATGTGAACTTAATGACTTACCCTCTAAATGTTGTGAGAGTGAATCACAGAGCTCTATGACCCATTGAAAATCCTACTCCAGAGACAAAGAATCAAGATGATATACCGCAATGGCATTCCTTCGATTTGCAAAACCCGTAACTGCATGACAACAGTATATCATCAGTCTTGACTTCAAAAAGCAGAGTCAGCAGTGTTACCATGAACCTTAATGCATCTCCTGGCTGCTCCTGGGCAACATCACAGAAGCAGCTGAAGGGTTTTCGTTCCCGTGGCTGGACTCCACCAGGTGTCAAACTCCATGGATCAACCAGCAGCTAAGGCTCGACACCAGCTGTGGTTCATGTGGTTCGTTCTGGCACAATCTCACAGCTGAAACCATAAAAGCTGACTTTAAAACTGACTTTATGGTTTAATGTAAAGTGACTAGATTCCTTTTTTGTGAGAAACACATTTTTTTTTTATTCCACATAACTCAAGAAGTATCAAACTGCAAAACTAGTACTCCAGCACTCCAGAGAATATGTTTTTGTGCAAGGCAAGTACAAAAATTAAAAATATTATAGAAGTATATGTGACGACAGCTTTGTGACGCAAGAAGGCTTTTGTGTGGTTTACAAAAACGCTTTTAAAGGACAATAAAGAAGATCAAACTTGATGCTGATTATATCTTATTTGAAATAAGAACAGAGAAGCATTAATTAGGGCAGCGAGGAAAATCTGGAGACAGTTGGTGGGAAATAACGCAACAAATATTGAGACTCTGCTCAGACAAATAGGGAAATTGTGCCATGTTATTTGACCTGGACATTTTATCGGAAGACTTTTTGTTGCTGCTACATTTGAAGGATCTTGAAACCAACAAGTGATTATAAAGCCATTGTCCAATTGTTTCTCCCTTGATTCAACGTCTATAGTTAAAGACTTCATTGACAGGCCATTGAGGTGGTCCATATGTCGGTGTGAAGGCACAGGGCTCGTGACTCTCTAGAGGATGTAGAGGAAACCGGACAAAGGCTCAGCCAGCAGGCCCTCTGCCTCACCAGAGCCTCAATGGAGCAGCGGCAGATCCCCCACTGGGGCCAGTTGCCTGTACGTTTTCAAACCAAAGTCTGATCTATGGAAACTGGCCACTCCAACATAATACGCTCAGCCATCCATACTCCTGCCCCCTGGGTCACGTGGTCTCTCTTTAAAGGTGAATAGTAGTTAAGGAATGTTTAACAATCTATCGGCATGTGACAGATTCGTGTTTTTACCAGGTCATCATCGACAGCATGCGGATTCATTTACTGTGAGGGAACTTGTTAAATATTTAGATGGGAAAGTATTCAAAAGCAGCTTTGTTAAAGTGTTACTATGATGAGACTGTTTAATGTATCAGCTTATTGGTCTCAAAAGATTAGATATAAGATTGGGTACAGAGATTGGAGCTTGTGACAACAACAGGACACACAAATAAAATTAGGATTTTTTCCTTTGTACTATCAGTTTGCATTAGAGTCCTATTTGATTTCTCTCTCTTCTGCCTTTATCCATTAATTTCTTCCTCTATTCGCTTTGGCAACAAAACTGCATTCAGATTTCATGCCAATAAAGCAAACTGAGATCGAAAAAAGTGACACAAAAAGAAAGAAAAACAGATACGGGCAGAACAACAAAAACTGAGATCAGAGTTGGCAGTCGTAAACTTTCTCAAGGTTTTAAAGTCCTAAAAAAGACCTTGAGAACACCTGACTCAGACGACTTTATTAATCCTTTTGGGAGGTTCCCTCAGGGAAATTGAAGCTCAATGTCACTCACAACACTGTTACACACACAGTAGAAAAGTATACATATAAATAAAAAAGTATACATAAATAAATAGGGGGGACAAAGGAGTTTTTTAGTCTGTTTGTCTGGCTCACCTGCTATGCCTCCAGAGCTTCAGGGAAAAACCTGACATGTGATTTACACTTGCAGTCAAGAAAAAGCACTTACCATGTTCTCTGAGCGTACAGTAAGAAATGTCTCATGCAGAGAGGAGGAGATGGACCCCTGGAGTGAGACCCCCCAAAACAGACAGACAGACAGATGGGCTACAGAACAGGACACCGCAGCTCTTGTCAGCTTGGACGAATATGTCGGGCGTGACAGGTGTGAATGAAACGTAACAGGTAGCATATGCAACTTGTGCCCGAAATACTGGAAACACAACCGAGAAACGCACATATTCATTAAAAACTGTTACCATCCGACCCCAGAGCACCCTAAAATGTGAGTGGGTGTCAAATTTTTCTTTCACTTTCTGTTCTAAAGGGGAACATTTTTAAATCAACAATTCCTGCTGAGAAAAGTGTTTTATTACGAGAAGATGCAGCCTGTGAACTTGTTGATGCAAGACAGAATTAAACAATAGGGGGAGAAGATGTGCTGCCAAGTCTGCTTATGTAACCACACTGCTGTCGTCCATTCACCTCAGCAGAAGCGTGTAACTCTTGCTGATTGTGGCAGAAATGTTGAAATACTTGGATGTTCTCTAACTCCCCTCCCATGACACAGATTGGCCCCTATTAACAACCTTTGTGTGTGTGTGTCTGTGTCTGTCTGTGTGTGTGTGTGTGGGTGTGTGGGTGCAAGACAAATGACTTCCATTTGTAGTTGTGCTCACTTGCGCAAACCGCACTGCACACGTTTGTTGTTTGTGCAGGCTCACACAGGTTTGGGACATAACAAAGAGGTGAATATAAAGTGTGTATTGTAATGATCCTGTGTGTGTGTGTGTGTGTGTGTGTGGGAGTGTGTGAGCAGGTTGATGAGCTGTTGTGACCGATGCCACTTTGATCTGAACCCCTCTGAAGTCAACTTTCACTCCAAACTGAGAGACCCTTACTCAAATACTTCAGGCTCTTTTCCTCCTCTGCTTGTTCTATCTTCTCTCGTGCACACAGTTGAAGGTAGCCATTGTGGGCTGTGAGAGAAGTCAATATGTGTCCATTGAGCTGTCAGCTGATTCTGCTCCGTGCTCTCGTCTCCATGGCATCATTTAAACGACCGTCTGACAACCAGAACACACTTGGTCTGACCGTATGGAGCAAAGTGTCTCAGACGGACACAAAATGATCAACACACGAAGATTTACATATCGGTACACTGTAAAATCTGACCAAGTGACTTTACTTTAAAACAATCAAGTGAACCGGTTACCTCAAAGTTACCAAGGAGACTAATACGTTTAAGTTGTTAAAACATTTTAAATGTAATTTACTTTGTAATTCTGAGGTAATAGTTTTCCAGACTTTTTTAAAAGTAAGTAAGCAGTGTAAGAAAGCACTTCATAATCAATATTTTGTATGTACATTAATACTCAATCCTTGACACAGATATTGCCCATATTACTGACATGAAGGAGGATTTATACATCGCGTATGATACTAGCTGGAAGCAGTAAATAACAAGCATAAAAAACAGTTATTCTCCTTGAATTACCCTCCTCTATTCCTCACTAGTTTTCATGATAGAGTGTGCTGTCAGCAGGTGGTTTGCTTTCCCACAGCTGTATGACGAGAGGATATGTCTCCAATAAATGGGAAAAAAGAAAGAACAGAAAAACAAACAGCCACTTTGTGCACATTTTTCTTGTTGTTCTGCGATTCAGAAAAAAAAAGTAGCAAAACACATCCTCAGTCCGTGTAAATATAAGCTTTTGTTTAGGATTTCCCAATAGATTTATACTATGTGTTGTGCGTTAAGTACAGCTGTGTGTATTGGGCTTAAACAAGCCTCTAAAGGTATTTCAGGTATTAAAGCATTGAAGTTACTCATTGTGTGATCGGCCCAGAAGACAAGGCTCATTTATGTTTTCATCTCACATCTCTGCACACACACATTTACACATATAACACACACACACGCATTGGAGTGTTTGCTCTGCAAGATGAAAGCCAAATGTCTGGAAACAGACTCCACATCTGCATCCCGTTAAATACCCTAATAATACCAGCAAACACAACAGTGAGGATTTGCATGTACACACACACACGCACACACACACACACACACACACACACACACATATTTGGCATTTTCTGTATAAAGGCAGTTGTTTAAAGATTCACTTAAACTGAGAATAGTTTAACTCCTCTCCAAACACAAGCTGGGAGGTGTGTATGTTGAGGAGTGTGTGTTGTTTCTATTTCCCTCAAGTCTATTTATTAGAGCATGAGTGTAACAGAGCACGTTTTGTTGGAGTGAGTCCTCTCTAGTTACACTTTTAGCGTTTTAATTAATTTGGGCCAATGAAGTCCCTGAGAAGACAAACCATGACTGAAAACAAACACATGTGCAAAAATGTCTCCTGTTTCTTTTCATAGCTCTGGCAGCAGCCACAGGAACATGTCGAGCAGGGGGAAACCTATCCAGTGTTCAGCCGGTGGGCAAATTTGACATGTTTTATTAAATTACTGAAATATCTTTTAAAGCAGTCAAATAAAGGCAAATTTGCTTCTTATGTCATCCTAAAATTATAACACACATGACTGCTTAATTACTGCACATAATATGACTTCTTAAAAAGAGAGAGAGACCTGTGTGTGTGTGTGTGTGTGCGTGCGTGTGAGTGTGTGTAGGTGTGTGTGAGAGAGAGCGTGTGTGTGTGTGTGTGTGTGTGTGTGTGTGTGTGCCGGTTTGACGCGCTGTGCGTAATTTGGCAGCCAAGTTGAGAACACGCAGACAGGAAACAAGGATTTTCTTTCAAAATAAAGCACGTATCCCAAACATTGTGCAAAAATAGTCATCAACCTCTGATATGTTGCGAAGAACGAACTCAACAAAATGTAAATCTTATATTTTTATTTTGGTCGCAATTTGAAACATTACATTACTGATTATTAATCCGCCACAACAAAAAACATGCATTTTAACACTTTTACTTTGTTATCTACCGGAAGTCGTATATATTTTAATTCTTTCTAGCTTTTTCCTGTTCACACTGGTGTATTAACGCTCCGCCACAGTCCCGTGTGCCACCACAGCTCCTCTGGACTTTACTCTGTGTAGGATCAAATCTCAGTGGCATTACCGCAGAATGGATGTGAAGCTGTTGACGCTCTTGGCTGCGCTCACGGTGGTGATGTACGCGCCTCCATCACAAGGTATCACTTTATTTTCTCATTTGTTGTGTGTTGCTGGCTCAGGTTTATTTAGACTTTTTTATTTTTGCAGCTGCTCAATGTAAAATAAAGCCTTTATCTGCAAGGTATTCCCATTTTAGGTTGTTTAATTACTATTTGTCTGGATGGATCACGGGAAGTGAGAAAAAAAGAAATACAAATTTCGTATTTTCTGCGCTATTTCTGAAATACTTGCGCAAAAGTAAAGTTTAAATAAGCGTCTATTAGCTTTCCCATTCCATAACTGATGTATATTATTACTTAAATATATAAATAACTCTGATTAACTTTTTCAATTGCTGCATTTATCCTAAATTTGCATTTAGACATAGCCTCAGTAACAAATCCACCCAAATAAACGGCAATTTAAAACAGATGTATAAATCCAATTACATAAAATTGAAGTGCAAATCTTGCCTGTACTTGTTAATCAAACGTAACAGCTCTTCATCTTAACTAAAATATTATGTTCATCTGACAAAATGTTAGTGTATTCAATGCATGAGCGTCTTCTGGTGTGGGAAACCTGTTTTCCATCGTGCGTAAAGCGCCTACAGGCTGCACATGCGGCTCCAGCGGTGAGAAACTGCCCATCGGATCACTGATCAGCGTTTGTATTTGTTCTGCTCTCTGTTTTCATTCAATCACAGCCAAATGAGGCAGCTATAAGACAAAGCCACAGCTAGTCTACATGGCGACATCAGTCACCCAACTAGAAGGTGTTGCTCCTTTTATCATGTTAATTCCTGTGGCTCATGTGTAAAAACAATTAGCATAGAGTTTAATCTATAGCAGCACTCCTCACCATCTGTTTGTTGTGACCTGCAGTTTCCATTTAAAATCAACTTAAACACTCACCTCGGATACTAAATAATTTCACGCATTTTTCACCACTCTCAGCTTGGTTAATCCTGATTTTTTTTTGTCGTATAGGTTTCACGAAAAAAGAAAACAAAGTCCTATTTATTTTTCCACATTTATCAGCCGTGAAAATCTGAGGTTGTAGCGGAAAGTATGCACATCCATCATGAGGTTTAAGGACCACACAGTCCACAGTTGTGTCTGACTGAAAGAGTTAGTGTTTGTGCGTCTAGAAGTCCTGTTCTATGTGTCTCCTACCTCTGAGTGGGTTCTGTGGCTCAAGCCAAAAATGCTATAAAGCCTAAATATGTAATTTTGATTTAAAGTTGGTCAATGTTGGCTCCATCCTCCTGCAACAATGCACAAATATAACTGAGATAGATAACAGATAGATGGGAAATTCTTATGCAACATGAAAGTACTGTGCATGGGTGGTTTGCATGTACGGACAATACCCTGTAGATTTATAGAGATTCTGCATCCAGGCTTCAACTTGTTGATCTGTGTACATGGTTGTACTTGTTTTCTGTACCATTTTCATGTAATTTGATTGTTTGTAATACGGTTCAGTCTCATTTATATTCAGCCTTATCTGTCCAGCAATATCCCAGTTTTCACATGAGATCATTACCTTCATCTAATCTGTTTAATCCCCTTATTTGAAACATGCTTTGCTGTAAATGTGAAACAGATGCTCATCCTCCTCTCCTCTTTCTCAGCAAAGCCCATCAGCCTGGTGGAGAGATGCTACTGCCGCTCAACAGTCAACAGCCTCCCACGAGGCTACATCCGAGAGCTCAGGTTCATCCAAACGCCCAACTGCCCCTTCCAAGTGGTGTGAGTATGCTTTTTAAATGCTGGGTTCAGTGTGTGGCACCAACACAAACACAAAATCACATGTTTTTCACTCAGGCCCTAAAACATCAGACAGGTTTCCTCCTTGTTGGACATTTCTCACCATCAATCTCTGAGAGGTGACAGGCCAGAGAAAAGAGTTGTGCATGCATGTTTACACACACGCCCCTCTGTCACTCGCTTTCACACGTCGTTTTTACCTCCGGCCCCCCTGACGCATCCACAGGAAGTGCTCCATTTGAGTATGAGCGAACGTGAATGGGAGGTGGAAATTGGATGCAGTTTTGTTTTTGGACAGGAAAGCAATAACTGTGGGTTTTGTAATTGGGTTTGCTTCCCATTTGCTTGTCACGCAGCGTTTCCTCCTCATGCTGTGCTTACAACCTTCAGGCCTGATCTAAATCGTTGTTACGGCTCGTGTGGAGCTAACTTACAGATGAAAGTGCGCAACAATGCAGTTGGCTGCAATAGAGGGGAAAAATCATAAACAGTCAATGTTAAGAGTGAGAAAATGGATTGGCACATCTTGTAAAAACACTTACAGGGGGAAAGGGAAAAACACATTTTTAGTTCCTCAAAAACAGGACATGTGCACCAAAGGACGCATGATCTTCCACATGGAGACATATGATCTGGTCTTGACCCTTTCTGTAAATAACCACAGGGTTATGCTGGAGTTAGAAAGTAGCCCGTAGCCCCATGTTGACCCCTCAAACTCCATGTTTTTAAGTGCACATTTTATAGGTAACTCTATATAATACTTGAGGGATAAGAGCTTTGAATGCACTTATTCTTTACCTGAATGAATATATGTAGCAGCATCACATGTAGGATGAAAGAATAATCAGTCACCAGTGTGAAAGAGCGGTGTGTGTTAACTTGACACCGTAGTGTTAATTCAGTCACAATGAGTCAGGACACCTAATGTCTCTGCATTTTGAATAATTCACCCTTTCATCTTTAACTGAGTCATACACTGACTTCTCCTTTTTTTTAATCAGTGCTAAGCTGAAGACGAACAAAGAGGTGTGTGTGAACCCAGAGATCCGGTGGCTGCAGCAGTACCTGAAGAACGCCATCAACAAGTAAGATGCAACAAATCAGACTCACCTTATACCGATTGTGTGTTAGCTCCAATCCATGATCCTATCGTCAACCTTCATCAGATAACTCGTCTGGGGCGCCGCAAAATCACTTCCGCTCTATAGAGATTTAAAGTAAGGGCTGCGAAAGCACAAATGCGCATTTGGACATCTATCAATAGGCTATTGTGAAAGTGACAGCTCTTTAATTGCCCATTTATAATGGAGCCCAAAACCTGAGACGTGCTGGTACACGACTAAGTGGGAGTAGATTCACTTTCACACACTAAGCTTAATCTGCTCCTATAAGAGCGCTGTTATGTGTTCATCCCTGGTCATCACTGGTTATGTAAGACAAAGGTTGAATAAAATACAGACTTAAATAAATACTGTACATTTGCCTACCAGAGATTTCAATAATGGCCAAAATAGAGTAACTTCATAGAATTACCTTTGTCTTTTGGTCAACCTGTGTAACATTAAAGGGGCACGTTGTAGTTTTGGAGACGAAAGTCAGAATTTTAACATTAACAATATTAATGAGGTAATAAGGAAATATTTATTTTCCCCATAACTGAATAAGCAAGCTATCCCCAGAACACTGTTTTACGCTAAACATGTGGCAGGGTCCGCCACATATAAACAAAGTAAAACAGTATGAAATTGTGTTGTCCTTTAAGGTCAGTTTGTTTATTTACTTTATTCAGTCATGGAAACAAAGAGTGTGTTTATTATTTTGTTTAGGCATAAAAAAATTAAAATCAGTCAATGAAGATCTTTTTCTGCTGATGAAAATTTCTTCCCAAAACTACATAGTGCACCTTGAATGCAAAAACTTGCTTTCGAAATTCATGTCTGACATTGAGAAGGCTAAAAGTCACCGCCAATATCAACTGTCTCCTTCCTGCCATGAGGAAACCTTTCCCAAAAAACCGTCGGACACCGTAAAGTTTATAGAAAGGATCAAGTTGCCATCCTGTACTTTGTGCAGTCATGCATTTTCGAGGCTCCCCTGTCGCGGGTCGGATGAAACAAACTCTGCACTGTGCTCAGGAGACAGATAAAGATGCAAAAAGTGGATTTCCTTTTTTCCAACAAAAAGAAATTGAATGCAGTCTTGCAATCACCGACCCAGTGAGGATGTTGAGTCAATACCCACTGACTGAGTGACCCAGGGTCCCGCAGTCAGACTGTCTGTCTGAAGGATGATTGTGGAGCCTTTGACTTGCTGAGGTGTGAGCGCCTCTCTGCATAACAAAACAGACCAATGCATAGTGTAGATGGTGGTCATTTACAATGGATCAGACCTAATGTGTTTCCAATTACACATACAGCCAAAGGTGAGGAGGGACAAACTTATTTACAATGTGTGCAAATTACACACAATTGTAAAGTCATGCATTATGCCACTCTTTAGTGTGATAAACAAAACCATGATTACCTTTTATATCAGTCGAAACAGAGCTCGGCTCTTACAGTATCACTCCAATGTCAATAAATAAGCTGCCCACCCACATTCAAGTGTTTATACTGTTTGTATACGGTTACCGCAGTGGTATGTGTATATCACACCACAACTGCTGCAAATGAATGTTCTGCAAAATTACATATTTAGATTTATCAAAACAAGTTTTTTTTTAATTGAGGTGAAAGGTTTACAAAAAGCTGTGAAGTAAAAATCAATCTGTCAACAAGTAACTGACTAAAAACTTTGGAGAAATGGCCAACTGGCAAATGGGCGAAAAGGAGACCGTTAATGAGCTAAAACTGAGTGCAGGATGAATGTGACTTTAAAAGGCTAAAAATGTTGAGTTCCTGATTGCAGGTCAACAAACATTGTGGTCCTGTAAACCTGAAGCAGCTGTTTTTATTTGAATAGACAGGAACTGGGTATTTTCAGGATTTTGGCATTTTTCTGGCTCCCACTCATGGCTGAACAAATACTCATTAATTTTCAATTTGGTGTTTACTAGTTACATTTTTATGGCCAAGTGTTTATTAAAATGGCATAAATTTTGTTTGTCTCTCAGCCAAAGTTGTCTATCACATTGTTGTGGGTTTGGACAAAATTGGGAGCCAGAAACCAACCCTGTGAATGCTCAGTGCCAAGTTTTGCTGTATGATTTTGGCATTGTTCTCATAAAACTCACGTAAAATTTATTTTTCTCTTCCAGGATGAAGAAATCCAAACAGAGCATCTAAAAGCTCCTGCAGAGATCCTCCTGAGCCATCACAGATATGTAACATGTGATATGAGATCATCTGGTATGTTGTACAGCACTTATCCCGGCTGCCATGCTGCGGCCTTTTGCATGGAATAAACCTGCAACACCCCACCGTGAACACCAGCCCTGTCGCCGTCTTCACCATCACCACTCTCACCACTTATAGAGATCATAGATGTTATTAGTGCAAAGTGCAATTATATCTGTGAGTGTATGTTCATCTAACTATAATGTATATACTTTTCTGTTTAAATACTTCCACAGTAAAGAGCTATTTTTGGAGATGTCCTTGTCCTTCTGGCCTCTCTGTCATTTAGGAAAAGGGGTCGACCTCGGGGTGAAAGTGTTTAAGGGATGTAGGTCAGTGAGAGGGTTTTCTCCACAACAAAGATGAGTTAGCATCCCACAGTCCTGTAAAGTTCTGAGCCAGAAGACTTATAACAACTAATCCTAAACATGGCATCTGCTTATCCTTACTGTCTCTGAATTTGAATTGTACAAATTGATGAACAACAACGTATAGCTTTGCTTCTAAAAACAAAGGAACAGGCAGTGCCAGAGAGTTTGCCAAGTTTTTTCAATGTTTCAAACTAATTGGCACCATGGAATTTCAATGGGTGCCAGCTCAGCTACTCCCAGACTAAATATAAGATGTTTAAAAGATCCTAGTAAAAATGGCAATTACAATGTTTTTGTGATGGAAGTCAGGATGCCAAACGGGCTCGAGCATTTCCTGAGCTGTTCTGTGGCTATGATTACGCGACCCTGTGTTACCCAACTTGTCTGCCTCTCATTCTTAGAGAAAAAACTGAACATCTGGATCCCAAACACTTTTAAATGAGCAACCAATAAGTCTAAATTTACTGGAATCATAAAGCGTGGTTACTTAACAAGAGATGGTGAGAAATAAGTCCCAACACAGTTAGCTGTCTTACTAAACCGGTGTCAAAAAGTCTTGTTAGATGGATTCTGAATGTGATAACCTCTTAGCATGAATGTCCGTTTCAAAGAAGGGTGTACAGCATTTTGAAAAACAGTTACCACATCGTAGTTAAAACACTAAGGCCCTGTTTACACCTGGCATTAACATGCATCTTGAGATCCGATCGCTCAGACCACATTCGGATGTGGTATGACCACATTTATCCATTGAGGGACTGCCTAATCATCTGGATCAATCCTATGAGTAATTAGAAACATCTACTCTTCCATGTACCAGTGGCATCAGCGAAACAACAAGAATGAAAAACAACAGGCAAAATGGATTGCACATTACACTCAAACACACTGTTTAATTTCCATTTGGACTGACTGATCATATGCCAAGTTCTTTGCAAACTTCTTTTAATTTTGGGCAGAGAAGGCATGGGATGAACACTGCTGTCTCCCGCCTGCTAAAATCAACAATACATTTGGTCTTTGCAAATTCAATGGTCACTCCAGAACCATCGACTTGAGATCGGATCACCAAAGACATGTGTCAATGCCATGTGTAAACAGAGCCAAAGTTACAGTGAGAGCCACAGTAGAGAGAGTTTTACTGTAGTACCATTACTGACAATGAATAGATGTACATTGATATGGCTACCTATAACTGTCATGCAGATAGCAATGCACTTTATATCTGATGTATTCAAATTTTAATGGCAACATTTACCATCACTCACTGAGTCTGATCATTAAATTCTGTCTTTTGTCTTTATTTTCCATGTTAATCTTGCTGTTTTAATTCTTTTCTCTTTGATGATTGAATGTGTAGCAACATTTAACTGTTGGGAGATCTTTGCATCTATTCAATCTCCTTGTCATATGTCAAATTAATATTATACAAATGTTTTATTTTTGTACTCTTTTATGCATTTATATATTAAATCTCAACACTTAAATGAAGGAAGTGTACTCTCACAATTGAGTCGTCCAGCCGGTGTTTTATTGTAAAACTTGTAGCAGTTAGACAGTAAAAAAAAAGGGAAATCTTTAAAATGACATGGTTACTATTTTAATGTGTGTGTTCCTCTACATGTTAAGAGCCTCATACACATTTATACCCATTGATGCATACACACACACACACACACACACTCACACACACACACACACACACACACACACACACAGTTTTCCAGGTCCAACACACAGCTGCTGTAATCTTACTGTACTAGTAGGTCAGGGGGTAAATCAAAGACTTTGATGTAAGAACATGTGTTTAGCTTTACTCACAAGGGCAAACGAGAGCCAAGGACAATGATCCTGCCTGTTATTTAACTATTAACTCAACAAGCGACCATTAGGAAAACATTAGAGCTAAAAGGGATGAACTTTTAACTTCCCTCAAAGGGCATTATGTGAGGCGGAGCACAGTAGTATATGTGATGAGAGTGGTGCGCTGATTGAAACATCGGGGAGAGATAAAGGGCAGTCAGTGGCAGTCAGCAACCCATTTTGCCATGTTTACTGATTAGCTTTGAAGTGCTGTTTAAGCAGCATAGAAGCAGAGTCAGCAGCACTCTTGTGGGCGATAACGCCATTGATTTAGCCACTTATTTAGCTCTGATGTCCCAATTTGGATTGGGAATGAATCAAATGTAATCACTGTAGGAACTGATTGTGTTAGACTGATATCACTGGAGGAATCTGCAGGTAGCGAAAAGTGTTTCCCTCACCAGTAATGTGAAGATTGGGCAGCTTGTCTCATGTCACATTTTATCGATCATACAGAGGATAAACCTTCAGTATTTGTATTCTGAGTAAACAATGTAAAAAACATTTGTTCACTGAGAATATGTCAATTAAACTTTATAAGACAAACAGCTCACATGTCATTTGCCTTCTATCATCAATATGTGGCTCCATTATGACTGTGTGAGTTGCACGAAAACACACAAATGTGACATCTAATGAAAAGCAGTTGTGTCTAATAGTTCATAACTCGTTGTTTTCTTGGGATCACTGCCAACATCCTCCAGTTAAACCATGCAGGTGGTGCCATGAAGCCTGAGATGTAGTGAAAGGAGGATGTTAAAGGTTTAACTCTTCATTTTATGTGCACATTTCATTTACCTGTAAATGGAAAAAGTGCGGAAAAATATGCAAGAAATGTCTGAAAAGATCACCCATAGCTTTTAAAACTAAATCATTCATATAAAATGTGTTGAGTCTGAGAAACAAAACAGCTAATGTAAACATATAAAGAAGTCCCTTTGACAGTCTCCATTAAACAAGAGGCTGTGGAGAGTAAATGAGACATGTTTTAATCGCTAATGCGTCTGCACATCACATTTTACTAGTGTAACAAAAACATGATTAAATGCATTATTGGCAGATTTAAACAAGTGAGCTTTTTTCAGTGCATGTTGGTACTAAACTAGCTGGGCACTGAGCCTACATATACAACCCACAGATCTGCTCTCCACAATGCGTCTCATATATCAATCAGCAAACCTGAGACAGGCACACAGATCTTATCAGCTGTGGCTCACTGCCATTTTGGAGAATCAATCATGAGCTCAGTTTGAAAGTGAATTTAAAGCCATGTTTCCCTTGCAGGGACTTTCTCCAGGCACTATGGGAAAGGAACTTTGGGGGTGGGGCTTGTAACGCTGAATATTTCCAATTGGTCGAGTGCTTGAAGAAATTTTGATTGTGTAAAGCCAGCCTGTGATTTGTAGTTTCCCCAGCAAACACACCACACTCTTCGGCCAGCTGCTGCTCCTCTTGGTTTATACCTAGCCTCTGGAGCTGCTTTTTGCTACCAGAGTGTGGATGAGAGAGGGTGGACAGACTCCATGAGTCCCTCCATGGGCAGCCTGGTGAGAAAAGCCTTTACTGAAACCAAGCCAATCAAGCTTGGTGTGTATGGAGGGGAAGCCTTCACAGCAGACACACAGCCTGTCCACTCTGCATAGCCCAGAGACACAGCTGTGAGCCGAAGAGGTCGGTGTGTTAAGCAGAAAAAAACAGCTGGCAACCCAAACCCGCCAGTAACACAGACATGCCAGTGCACGTGTAAAAAAATGCTATCAATGGCGTAGGCTGTGAGTAGAGCCTACATAAAATCATCAATCAGCTGGGTTTATTGGCTGGGTTCTTAACCACAAACAAAACTGGAGATGTCCTGACATCTTATTTAAAACATACAGTTTTTCACCACAAACTCAGCTGGTAATTTCCCAACATCTCATCAAAAATATCCCGTTTGGTGGCCGCAAACAAGGCTGCAAAAATCCTGACATCTCGTCAAAAATATTGAGTGGTTTCACGCTTTCAAATGTTTAAACACCACCTCGAACTGTGGTCACTGGCTTGACAGCCTTCTCGCCTATCTGTCACGCCATCCTCATCCTCTCCATCTCACAACATAAAGGTCAGCTTAAATACATGTAATATCAATGTGACACGTATTGTGGAAACGTCAATATGGTACTGTATGTATGACACGTACTTATTTGAATGTAGGCTATCCGTGGTATGCGGAAACATACACTGCCAACATTTCTATTCTGGTGACTAGTCTCTCTTCAAAGGTCTCTAGACCGCGGCAAGAACGCAGACAACAACAGACTGAAGGAACATTTTAGTCCCTTGAAAAGAAAGTAGGTCCTGGGACCAAAAGTTCCAGGTACTTTGGGACTTTAGACTTTGGCTATTGTAAGATGATATTTTATATTATTGTGAACCATTTTGAAAAAAATCGGAAAAGATAATGAAACCAGAAGGCTACTCAGCACCTTGGTATGAGCTGTACAGCCCGCACTGTACTGATTTACTCAATGGTAGAGGAATGTGCCAGACAGGGGAAGACATATGAAATTCATATTCGTATTGCCTTCAAAACTCTGTTGGGGTTTGGAGTTCAACCACAATGTCAGAAGAAAAACTGACACCTTGACAGACGGATAAAGATTTGTCGTGAGAAATGCAGTGAACGACACAGAAATAAGGGACGAGTGGAGTGTATGTGCTCATTTAACTTAGTGTACATATTCCCTCCATCTTTCGCTGTAAGGGCTCACAGATGTGCAGCCAATGAAACTCCACTTAGTGGTTATTCATCATGAAAAGCTGAGCATGAAAAATATAAGATTTTAGTGTATGTGTGTGTATATGTGTGCGTGAGAGGGTAACAGGGGTCATAGAAAGCCACTTCAAGAGGGTCCCAGTGAACATTGCTCCCCGGTCAGACCGGTTTTTAATAAAAACTACAAGGTGGTAAAGTTAACCTGGGGTCAGTTTTAATGTTTGCGTGTGTGTGTCTGTGTGTATGTGCAAGAGTATCCAAGTGTGATGTCACTTCCTAACTCCACTCCAAGACCATTAACTCTGCTCCGGCTCCGTACCTCCAGTCATGCTGGCAGCTGAACACCACAATTTAAAGGCCAGTATAGTTTGTCACAACCCAAAATGTCAAGGGATCATGAAAATTGCCCTGCGGAACTAATTAGGCGGTCAAACGCAGACACTCCTATGTCACTGTGGTCGGACTATGGAAGAGTAAAGTGCTATGACACTACAATAATGCCTAAGATGGAAATGAAAGCTATCGGGCCACTTGTGAATTGTCTGAACTGCTTTATGATCCACTGATGGTCTTATTATATTGCACTCAATGAGAAGGCACTCTGGTTTTCACATAGTTTGGATGCAACAAACTCCCTTCAGTCACAGCATCATCCACACAAAAGGAAAGTCATACTTATGAAATGATGTGTGTGTGTTGTTATGCTGAACTTTCTGTGTCTGTAACTCTGTTTATAAGATAGCATGCACTGCAGTCACATTTGATGTCCCAAGGGAAAACTTTGTATTTTTTGTTTCACCCCCTCAACAATTAGCTCAGGGCACAAGGTCAGCTACTGCAGGGCAGACACTTGGCTGTCATGTGGCATTAATCTTTGGTTTTTCCGGTTGAAGGTTGAGAACTTAAATTCCTTGGCAACCAGCTTCAGACTCCGAGACAACACAGAGACAGAATAGGACATAAAGATGAAGCGGCACATTTAAGATTGAAGATTAAGAACCTATAATGCTGTGAGCCTTATCCTGAGGAAGGCTAAAATAATTGAAACTGGGCCTCTTATTATCTGTTAAATTATTCCTTATACACGAATCCTTCTGGATGTTGTTATTAGTGCGGTGGCGTTTCCCTGCCTCACGTTTGAATGCTAGCTGCCCAACAAGTGGCAGACTTCATGAAGAGTGGATCAAGAATATTATAATCATTTATACAATTATTATTGATTAATTAATATTATCATTATAGTAATTTTGACTCTCTATAAGTGACCTTAAGTTGGTATTTTGTTGCTCACCACCAGACGATTAATGAAATAATCTTGAATACCTATAAAAAAAAACATGAATTTCTATCTTTTCTGGCTATTTTCATAACCCATGTCTAATAAAGTCTGAATAATGTAACGATCGCTATCCATATAAATTACCTTCATCAATAACTGGAGGGTGCTGTCTAACGTCTTCAAGCGAACTACCCATTCTGCCGTCTTTGTCAGCATGGCGGATCACACAAATCCCTCCGTGGATTCGTCTATTGGTCCATGAACTTTCATTCAAATAAACCTCATATACTGTGAAGGAGAACCCTCTTGAGATATGGTCTTAAGTAATGTCTCATGCATACTGTATGTATTTACATATGTTGCATACAAAAGCGTCAGCAATTTCTTTCGCCCTCTCAGTACTGATTTTTTCTCATTTCTAGTCAGAGTAAACAACAGATGTTGCCTATCCTCCTGCACACACAGAATAAACCAACTTTACTCTGACTGTGATTCCTACAGAGAAACTTTCTTCCACTATACTTTAATCCTCCGGGAGGTTGATGTGTTCCTCCTGCTCTCTCTCAACCACAGCTCCTCTCCCGCTGCCCCCTGTCTGTTGTTATTTACCCCCCTATCCCAGACCAGACCACTGCCCTTGGGCATCGTGTGCACCAGAATCACACTCCCCAAGGGAAACATTAGCAGAGTCATAGCTGTTTTCATATCAGATGACCCGTAGCACATTTCTACAAAAGCACACTCTGAAAAATACCAAGTAATGATTTGTAAATGACTTGTTGATTGCGCAAAAAGGGGGGAACAGGAGGGAGTGTTGTTAATTGCCTTAACACTGCCAGTGACCCGCTAGAACATGAATCACAATTATGACAAAATGACTCAGCCGAATGTCTCCGAAGAGTTAGTTAGTGCGACGTATGTTGAGAGTGACCAACATGCAGTGTGTAATAACGGCGGCATGTGTGTGTCTGTTTGAGAGTGAATGGGAGGCTAATAGAGGGGCCCCTATAAGCAGTTAAAATAGCCCCCCTGCAGTCTCTACCTTTCATGTGCTAATATTGCCGAGGTTATGAGTCCCAACACTATCCATCTTCACACAGATGTTTGCATGGACATGGGGCCGTCCCTCCACACAATAACACCAGCTATGGTGCAAATTCCTTCAATGTGATTCTGTTTTCAAACTCAGGATCAACACAGTGGACTCTGGATGTTAGGTACGGATGAGGCACAAAGAAGTCACACACCAAGGGGGCAGTGGGAGGCCTCAATCTGAGGGGGCCTAGAGACGCTGAAACACCACCAACTTTATCACACACTGTGTTTCCCTTCATCTCCATTCCTTTCAGGATTATCACCCACATCCTAGTTGGCTGATGTATCTGTGGTACCCCCATGAATGGCGTGTTGAATGTCTTCCCATATGTAGCCCTGAGTGCCATATGACACCCAGAGAAGACCATGAAGGATGTGACTAACCATACGAAGAAAGAAACAATTACGCCATTATCTGGAGATGAAACCGATAGATTGTTCTCGCATCATCTTCAATACCACAGAGTGTTTTTTATAAAAACCATTAGGCCGATTACCGTAGAGACCCTTCTGTTGGGCTGCAGTGTGACTCAGTGCCTGTGCACGCTGTCCATATGCCACAGACAGGGAGGTCTCAGGCCTAATGCCATCCACCAACAATTGAATTTTAAGAAACAAAGGACAGAAAACAATTGTTGCACCCACAATACATCTGAATGGGATTTTGTTGTAACTGATAGCCCACAAATATTTGTGTCTTTATTTCATTAGAAAGTTGTGTTGCTTTGACCGGATTTCAAATGTGACAAAGATTATTTGCACGATCTTTGGTATATTTCCAAAAAACAGAACCATTTGAAAGCTCAGCATGTCTGATGATTAGTCTCACAGTGTAGCCCATGCATAGTTTCCACTGGGAGATGAATACAAGCAGCGAGCTTGCTAAGTTTTACACACTCCTAGCTTTCAGTGTAACAAATGAACTCACAAAATAACAAAAAAGGAAATACTATTACAATTTTTTTTAACAAATATACAACTTCTAAATTCAACTTCTCTCTTTTACCAAACTAAAACAGTTTAATTACCTTGTTAACTCATCCTAAAACACAATTCATTCAAATTCAACAGAAACAAATAAAAACTCACCAAACTGGTCTATTTTTTTCCCAAAGTCAGCTGTGGTTGGTCAAAATAAATCCTCAAGTCAGATGAGGAAATATTACACCTCACACGCAGTTTTCGCTTGCTGCCGATACCCGATTGTCATTCGCTTCTCTTCCACTTCATGTCCCTCCTGTCCTTGCCTGCTGTGTCTTCTTGTCCCCGGAGTCATTGTCTTGATCGGAGACGCTTTATCACCTCCGTATTGTATCCCGTCTTCAAACTGTGTCTGGTCGCGGTCCTGGCAAAGTCACGTCAGCTAATCGGGCTGCTGGCTCCGCAGCTAACTGAGCTAATTAGCTAACGATAGCTAGCTAGAGCCAACGATAGATAGCAAAGCTCATGCTGACACATCAAATGCTGAGTATGGCAAACATCATAACTGCTCAAAATCCACATTTTAACATTGTCATTGTGATAATGTTAGCATTTGTGACTAAGTACAGCCTTCACAGAGCCCCTAGCTGTAGACTCTTAGTTTTTGTTTTTATCTAAATTTAGCATTGGTGGAAATGTAATGAAACATTACACATTAAATCCTGATCAGTGGAAAGAGGATAATATTTAAGATTAAGTCTGTAGTCTTAACAATACCACTAACACTGTAATGAAACATTTACAAAAAGAAAAGCTGAATAGTACTTCCACTTTCATTCATATCTAGGCCAGTCCTTATCAGAAGCTGAGCCAAGAGCTTCTTGCCAGCTCTGGCTCAAGGACCAGAAGTGCGAATCCAAACTAAACGCGATCTCCCACCACACAGATCCCACCGCCTGCTTCTCTGCGGTGAATCACAGCCTGCTCTGGAGAGCCTTTCACTCAGGTTGGAGGAAATCCAGTCATACCAAGGAAGTGAATTCAAGTTGTGAAGCTGAATCCGCAAACATAGAGGAATATTCAAGACCATCCACCTTGCAGTGTGCCTGGTACGTTTGTTTCCATCCATCTGGCCGACTTAATGAAGCCTTCCTGGAATCACATCTATTGTTATAGGAGAGCGCAGCCTCACAGACAAACCAGTTGTCTGTTGCAGTTTCCATAAAACACATCAAAGAAACTGGAACAAAGGCTTTCTAATACCCAGACTAAAAGGAATTCTCTATCAATCTGGTTTGAATTGTGCACTACATAAAGGAAATCTTCTAAGTCGGCTGTTTATAGTGGCCCCAGCGCCGAGGGCCAGTGTTTGGCTACCTGTAAATAGTGAGAACTATTTTCAGGACTAAAATAATTTCTTTCATAAACATCACAAATTCACTTTAGTCCCACCACAAAGAATATGTAATTGCAGCATGTTTGTGTCAGTGGATGTTCCACTGACAAGTCCAGGATGTACAGCTCATGAAAAGTGTGTCCAAGTTAAGAGTCTGAGCGATGAACTTTAGTATTACCACACTGCTGTGAAGGCCAGCTAAAAATTGGACACGACAGAGACGGACTTGACTTGGCTCTCGTCTTTAAGAGGCCGCAGAGGAGTGTTTTTCTTCCTTTGACCTCTTTATGGGAGCTCAAAAATCAGGGTGCAGTTTTTCACTGTTTCTACAGGGCTGATCTTAAATGCACAGTATAACACTAACTCCTCAAAAGTAAATATTTCCATTCATTTTTCCATGTATAAAGGCTGTGTACCTTGGCACAGAGACCAAACAAAACCATAAATGCAATGATTCAACAAAAAAAAGAAACAAGCTGAGGAAAAAACGTGATATTTGTCATCTAACAGCCGCAGCTGGAGCTTTGTTAACGAAGTACAGACATTTACACAGTTAGGGCTGCAAAACTCTGAGAGATTATCAGTTAAGAGACTAATTATATTGATATAACAAAGGTTTAATTTACATATGATCTTTTATAACCTTGGATTTGCAAGAGCTATAATTATTTGTCAAAAGGTTACTTTCTGGTTTGTGTGTTTGCTTCTTTTACCCACACATGGTTTGTCATCGCTGTAAATACTCAGATTTATTAGGTATGAAATATGCCTTATAAAAAGTTTACCTGCAAAACAGATGTCCTTTTTTCTTTCTTTACTCTTTATTGGTAATATTTTTGTGAACTCAAGGGAATATCAATCAATTAAGTGTTGGTTTATTCCTTTTAAGAATGACTTATCTGGTTTTTGCAAGTAGATTAGATGCAACAGCTTCAAAGGTGAAGATGTCAGTGAAACAGGTTTAAAGGGCAGGTTCACTCAAACAAAACAAAACACAACAACAGATTGTATCACTCACAGTATGTGGTATTCACACAGTCAGTTTTGGTTTTCTCTGTCCAGGTTTTGAGATATATGTCTGTGAGGCTTCTACTTCTTTGCCAACAATGGAGGTGAATTGATTTGTTTTGTTGTTGTGGTGATTACAGTACTGAAAAATAATGTTAATATTTGCAATTTGCCTTTCAAGAATTAGTTTGGATAAAACCCCATACACAGCAGGAATAGCTTTAATAGGAACTGCTTTTCTACAGAGGAAGTATATCTCATAAAAACTTTAATTGTTTTAGAATTGAAGATGGATTTGTAGGACAATAAAAAAACATTGCAAAAACAAAAAACATCTTTCTAAAGGAACATTGTTTGGTTTGACACAAAATTCACACAGTAAATGTTCCTGTTTGGGTTTGTTGAATGGTTCAGCTTTTACAGAGGACATAAATGTTTTATTTAACGCTGGCATCAAATAACACTTGTAGATTTTAGTACCTATATTTACGCCCCCTCACACAGCGATCCTCCACTTTCCAAAGCTCGTAACACGAACAAAACTGCCAACACGTGAATCCTCGCTCTCTGTGTGTAACTGAAGATGTCTCTCCACCTGCAACATGAGGTTGAACTGTGACGCTGTTCCTTTTCAAACTCAAACTGTCACATTCATTTAAATATCACCCACACTGTCTCTCCTTAGTGTACTTTTCCTTTTGAAAACCACAACTTAAGCAGTGCTGAGTGTACTTCTTCAAGTGATCAGAGCCTGCAGTGCCGACCCAATTTAGAGACTCAAGAGCAAGAATAGAACAGTAAAGTAAAAACAGAAGACTAGTCCTGGGACCAGAGATAGCAACACATTCTCTGGAGAAACATCTAATACCATCACAACTGAAGAAGATTTTACTCCACTGACAGCTCACAGAGCATTCTACTGTGCTTTGTGTCACTTAAAATAAATAGTTTGACATTTAGGAAAATGCGTTGGAATTTGTTCTCCTGCAGAGCGTTAGTCTATCCGTCTCACCCCTTCCTGGCTGTGATGCAATTTTGAAGAAGTAGAGATGTATCTGTTTTTATTTTGTTGAGGTGAATCATTGTGGACAGAGGTTTCTGTCCAACATTTGCTAGGAAAACAATGGAGATGCCAGAAAGTTACTGATTTCCACCGGGCCTGTCCGCGTTGCATTAAGGTCGCGACACAGTTACCGGAGCTGATCACAGCCGTTGTAGAAAAGGCTTGTAGTTCCACTGGCTATGCATCACTGCGTTTCAGAAGCACCTCTCCGCTCTGCTCCATGGAGAATACGCAAGTGCGTAAGTGTCTATTTTTGACGGAAGCGGACAGCAGCTGCGTCAAACTGCACAGAGCAGATCGAGCCAGGCAGGGTGTCCGACAGCAGAACGGCATAGTGCATCTGGTTAATTATCAAAATAAAACACCGTGGGCAGAGTCAGGATCTTTAGCACAACAAAGTGGGAAATATTATATAAATAAATATAAATAAACGCACTTAAAACAGACAAACAACAAAACAGTATAACTATGTAGCCTACTCACTCATGTTATTAACACAAAAATAAAGGAAAAATGACAAAATAAACACAGCAAGTCAACAACATCAGGCAGGCATGGTGCTCAGCTTCTGAAACACTCCTGGTGGGATATGAAGCCACGTGGAGGACGGAACAAAACAGCGTAGCACACGTGAGGTTACAGAGACGTGCCCAGTGGATAGTGTTACTGTTCCTGGCCAAAAAATAGTCTGGCACACAGTCTACTATAAAACGGTTATCATCGTCTTTATGGTTCAGTTTTTGTACAGATGTGTTACCTTTGCACAGAGCCAGACTCACTTTCTCCTCCTCTTTCCATTGTTTATGCGTAGTGGTTGCCGGTACGTGTTTAGCATACAAACATGAGCGCTGTGTAAATCTTCTAATCTAACTCTCTACAAGATTGTGAATGAATGTATACCTCGAAAAATGTCTTAATCTGCAACTCTCTTGCCCTTTATCTGTCAGAGCGAAGCAATGCTATGTTCAATAAATGGTCTGCATCTCCGTCAAACTACCACCAAGCAGTCGTCCTTATCCGTCTTTCACAAACTCCCTGCCAGCTTCTCAAGACCGCATACAGAAACAATCATGTCAACGGTGACAACCTTCTCTCCTGATGTACACACATACACCCACATGCATGCCAACAGGGCCCTCCCACCTTCAGAGGGTCTGTAAATCACACTGCTATGACATCCATTTTTCTACACTCACGTTTGATGGTTAGCTCAGTACACAATTGTTCATTTCTCCGACCCCCTAAAGGGATTGTATTGCTCGCATCCAACCATCAAGAGTTAATAAGACAATAACTGTTAACTGTCAACATGTCATGAAAAAAATTTCAAACTCAATAAAGCTGACACGAAAGTGAAAGCTGTGGTTAATATTTCTCAAAACAAAACTTAAACAATAGAGCCAGATCTGACAAAAGGCTTTTTATGTGTATATAAAAAAATACTGTCAGATTTTATTGCATATCTTTGTCATCATACATCTCCTGTGATGTTAGGGCATAGCTGCTCAGAGAAGATGAGTTTGCCGTGTCCAACAGGGCAGCTCGTCACACGATTCACATGCTTGTCCTTCATACATAACATTTTATATTGCATATAAAGATGATTGAATTCGCCTCCGTTAACTCTAATGTTAAAAGACACTGTAAAGATGTCAGTGTCGGTAATGAAAATGGAGATAACCGGGGTAATAACTGAAAGATGTAGGACAGACGTGAAAAGTGGAGGAGGAGGAGGAGGAGGAGGAGGAGGAGGACGGAGGGCAAGGACAGAACATCTATCCTTCAAAGAAAAAAGACTTGGAAGGTGAGAGAGACTAAGTAATAGGAGAAAAGAGAAAAAAGAAATAAAAGACATGGGGGATAAACCAACGCAACAGAGAGAGCAAAAGAAAAATGAAGCTTCAATTTGTTTGACCATTTATGAAAAATAAATGTGTGTGTTCGTGTGTGTGAGTGAGAGATGAGTGGCTGCATTGTGTGTAATTTCCTCTGAGGTGAAAGTGCATCTCACACCTTCTCAGCCTGTTAATTTCACCCCAGAGATGGGAGCAGTTATTGCAGTCCCATTCAGTAATTACACTTCAGTCCAGAAAAATGCTTAAGGTTACATCTATGTTATTCTGCCTGACCAGCCCCTGGGAGGGACCTGAAAACTGCTCTCAGTGCTTTTTCTTACAAACTTATTACTTTGGCTCTCAGTGTATATACTGTGGTGCTCCAGTTGGTGTTGCACAAACAGTAGAAACAGTATACCGAAGAAACCTACAACAGTTTACTGAGCATCAGGGTTCATCGGGGACTTAATTCCTGATTGCAACACTAAGACAGATTTTTTTGGACACTTTTTTCTCATAAATCTTTTTGGTTCTGGTAAAAAAAAAGTGAATTCAATGCACTCATATGAGAGCCAATGGAGTTCTTAGTCCCATCAAAGACTGTTATGGATTTTTTCCCAGCACTTTGTGTCCAGTAAAGCATGGCCTTTCCCACATAGCTTCAGCTCAGGCTGGTGCATATTAAAAGTGCTTGTTGCTGATCCAGTGATAAAAATGCACAATAATTAGCATGTTGAGGCTTGAACTTTCCCGAAAACAGACATTACCAGAGCTGTTGTGTGAGTTAACAGGTTTAGCCAAGCATAGAGAACGCAACCAACGAAGCCAACCAAATTAGAGGCAGAGAACTCGGGGTGTGATCCATAATAACGCGTCCCAGGCACAAATATCTCCTGGGCATCTACGCAGAGCTCACAGCTGTCTTTTTCAACATTTTACACAAAGCGATCAAGCGATCAATTTGCCTTTAATCTGGAGGTTCTGTAAGCGATCTACAAAAATTGTCATCGAGAGGAACATCAGGTCTACAATCCCGTAGTGTGAAGTCAGCAAACAAGTTCGCCAAGCTAATGGCTGCAGCCAGAGCAGAGCTTTAAGCTAAATGATAAGGACAGCATGCTAACATACTCAGAGCAACGGCATGCTGATATTTAGTGCTTACCATATTCACCATCTTACTTTAGTTTGATAGCAAAGAGTCAGAGGATTACCAAATGATATGATTCAATTATGATTCATCCTGATCTGAACATGAATGTCTGCACTAGATTTCATGGAAATCCTTGCAACAGTTGTGGGGACAATTCACTTAAAACTGCAGATGGGAAGCTTATGGTGGTGTTACAGGGAAAAAGAGAGGCTCATCAGAGGATTTATCATCAGCGCATCATGTCCAGATCAAATTTCTTGGCAATCCAGCCAATACTGAGAGGTTTTTGTCTGGACCAAAGAGGTGGATTGACTGACCGACACTGCCATCACTAAAAACATGTCCTAGAATAGCTAAAAGTAAGACACAGCCATATTTTTTCTCATCCAGTTATAAATATTAGGATTGCATGCATAAGCAAAGGAAACGAGGATAGTATGTGATGCTTATTGTAAGATGCTTTCATCACAGACCACTACTGTATGGTTAGAGTAAATGTTTACAGACACACAAACTGCTTAATAGGCTCGCTGGCAAATTTTATCAGTATCTCTCCTCAAACTGAATTCCAGCTAGTCTCTGTTTGGTCTTCTGCTGAGGATGACTCGATTGCAAAACATTTTTAGTCTGACCTTTATTTTTGACTACAACACATGTAGTTTGTGAATGACAGAACACGGGAAATGAAGCCCCTTGTCTCAGAAAATACAGCATATCACGTTTAAAATGGATAAAGATGAAAGTTGTTGTGAGTAAAAATATGACAGTGTTTTTGGAAACTGAGAACAGTGCTTCAGGGTAAATCTCTGGCAGACTTACTAAAAATTTGTCCTTGTTTCATTTTGTACTGGAAATATCCACCTCCCCCACCCACACACTTACCAGTGAGCCGGTAGCGTCCTTCTCTACAGACAGCCACAGAGCCTGAGGTCTGGAAACGTTTCACAGTTTGGTTTTTCAACGATGCTTCCCAATGATGCACCAGCCACACTGTTCAAACCTGCCACCGCAGCCAGCGAACATTAAGCCACACTGGAGAAAAGGAACGCATTTGATATTCATGAAAAGAGGTGACTGGCAGTCAGAATAACACAAAAAGTTGGAGGTCTAACTTGTGTCAGTGAAAGATTGCACCTCACAATGACTGACCTCCAGGGGATGGGAACCTGTTTAGGTTTTCTCATGTTTGGGAAAATGGTTTTTTCCTCCACCAAGAAGGTTTTGTTTTTGTTTAACTTTGTTTGTCTGGATGGATCAGCAGGATATCTCATAAACCTAGAAACAGATTTAAATCATGTTTTGTCAACCCAATATTTTGGCTTTGTTGTCAAAACTTATTTTGTTGAAAGAACAAAGCGTTCATAGAACAATCGATGTTATTAGTGGTGATCTGGAACTTTACATAATTATTAGTCATGGTTATGAAACAAAAAGATACTGTAGATATTTGTATTACATGCCAAAAGTGTAACAATAGCAAAATGGTGAGTACCCAAATGCAGACACACAGATGTTTAAAAAAAAGCAGAAAGCAAGCTTTTAATGAGCTGATGTCAAACATCCAAAAATCCATTAGTTTGAACAGGTGACAAAAAGTCAAAAGTAATAAAAAAGTCTGAGGACAAACCAGAAAACCACGAGGAACAAATAGGGAACACACAAGGAGCGGCAGAGCAGCGCAGGAGACACGTGGACAAAGACAGACAAACCAACAAAGAGTGAGGGAACAACCCGGGCTTGAATACAAAGGGAGTGATTAACTAATGAGACCCAGGTGTACACAGGAAAAAAACACACAATGAGAGGAAGTGGAAACTAAAACCTGACACATGAGAATAAACCTTCAACATAAAACAGGAAATTACAAGACTAAATACCCAAACTATGACAGTAGGGTTGTGTGATGACACCTCAGACAGCTCTATTCACCCAAAGAAGTCCATGAGATGGAGTTGAAATCTCCAAAAAGCAATTTAGTGGATATGGACTTGGGATTCTTTTCTTATAGATTACAGGGATAAACACTCCAAATTTTGGAATGGGAATGTACACAAAGTTACAAAGATAGCACAAAGATATCTAAATCTCAATGATCACTGACTGATCACTAGTTAAAATGTTAACACTGAGCTCAAACCTCATCATGTTTGCATATAGTAACACAATTTTATTAAATAGTGACTATACATACAGCACACAACAGTATTGATTTCATGACAAAAAACGATGAATAGTTTAGTGTATCTATGTATGTAACAAAAGAGGCTAATAGTTAAGTAACCCATGAAAACATTAATAATATGACACTATGACAACATAATACAGTTTTCACCAATTAGAAACTGAAAGATAATGTAAAAGATGGAACAAAATGACAAATTAAGCAATAAATTAAATAATTCAAAGTGGAAAGACACTTAATTGCTCCTGATTGGTCCAACAGATCCTCCAACACCCAAAAATGTCTCTGTTTTTCAATCCTCATCCTCGGGTAGCTGTGGTCTGGCACTTAATAAACTTTCGTTTCATAGCAATATTATGTAGAAATTGGCAGTTTTTGTGATTCGGCACCCCCACACTGTCTGAGTGCAACATCACTGTCGTAAATACAAGCCCCATGTCTGTAACAAATTGTCAGATGTAATATGTTATATATAACTACAGACAAAACTCATTACATCATAACAATGTCATGTTGAAGTAAACATGTATGTAACGCTTTGATCTACCCTCTCACTGAAGTTACATAGTGCAGAAACAAGTGATGGGGGGTCAGAGTGGCTGAGACAGAGACACCATTCACCCTGTTACAAGACACTGTACCATCAACATGATTTTGAAGCTGTTATTTTAAAGTGAAAAATGTACATAATGTTGCTTTTAGAATTGACTGAGCTGCTTGACCTGTTTCGGTTTTGGGGCGCAGAAAGTAGCAGATTTTTGAACTAGCCATCTGTAATCCGACTGATGAAAAGAAGAAGAAGAAAACAGCTGCAAACCAGCATTTATAAAACAGTAGGTTCACGCTCACATAACAGAATTTACAACCAGATGTGACGTAGCTACCTCACACAAGGAGAAAACATGGGAGATCTGGACAACAAGAGGCTAATAATTTTGGTGAAACAACTGGACTACAGCTTTAAATCTTACCAAGATATTACAAGAAAGCTGACATGTGGCAGGAAATTAGCACCGAGCTGGGTGGAATACAAGGCAGGTAATCTGGAAAGTGTGTTATGCTACATATATTAGCTCAGCGAGCTGTCTCTGTCTTCCTGTCCTGAGTTTTATCAGACATAAATTATCATAACAGACGGAAAAGCCCATTTGTGGGAGCAATCATCTGGACACTGAATGTTTCTGGTGAGTGTTGTGCTTTAACCACCCTAAGTGTTGTAAGCTTGTTACCACGGTAGCTGTGTAGTCAGCCCTGTGTTATCATGGTGTTCGCTAATGTCAATCAAATCCAACAGCGTTTTCTTTCTCTCAGTGCACAAGTGCTCCAACACAGCAATCCCAAGTGCACCGCTGCTTTTCTGCTCAAAAGAAATGTTATGTGGACACGGGCCCTAAATCTTCTAAAGCTGCTCATCTCAGCTTCACTCAAGCAGTACGACACAAACTAAATGAAAATCAGGAGCTAAAAATGAACACTGACAGATTTCTGAAATATATTACATCTCTGGAAAATTACCTATATAATTTTAAAGTGAAAAATGCTGTCACCTATTACAGCCACATCACAAAGCCACATGTCCACATGTGTTGTATTGTGCTAACTCCTCACGTATGACATTTGCAGTCATGACTGTGGAGAACGCAGGGACAGGACTCACCGTCGACCCCAGAGGGAAGAGCTCTCTGGGGAAGCACGGTATCTGTTCAAACAGATATTGAGTTTGTTATTTTAGCTCCGGGAGGGAGAGAGGATCTGTTTTCAGATGTAACCGCGGGGGAGCTGGTGTCGATGTTTATTTTTCTTTCTCAGTGACACAGGCTGTTATCAGTCACTACAGCTGAAGTCTGAAGGAGCCACCAGCAGCCTTCCATCACTGATCATAATCCAATAAAACATCAACTACAGATGGTGGTTAGTCACACCGACTGATGCTGGTACAATTTATAATAACCTTGATCACGTTAAGACAACCAAGCAAACACCCATGTGAAGTGAAAACCAGGAACCACTGTGGGCCACATGGTCCATTGAAATCCATTGAAATTTTACCAGTCAAAGTATGAGTCAGTCCTTTCTTTTTTGAACATCCTTCTTCACTCATTGGTCACAAGAGATCACAGGAATCTGTACCTGTTCCTTCTGTGTTTTTTTTGTTTTTTTTACGAAAAATCTGCATCAAACTGTACTCACTCATACTAACTCAACTTCCATTCAGAACAACTTCAATTTAAGTAATAAGTGCTTTGATCCAGTGTAAATCTGATGTTTAGCATGAGACTTTAAGGCATGATAAATGTCCTGTCTTGACAGTTTTTACAGCAAATTTTGTTTCCACCTCTAACAGAAAAAGAAGCCTCTTGGGATTTTCCTCAACATACTAAATATAGGCAACAGTCACTCATTAATGGGTTATGAAAAGCTGTGCTGGAAGATCGGTCAGATCTTTCATTTTTTTCCCCAAGATCATCCTCCTCCTACAGCTGAAATATCACAGATCATGTGACACAAAAATGCCCTACTTTGACTAAATTAAATGAGATTGATGTGTTGACAGCTCGTGCTGGCAAGAGTGACCGATCATATGACAGCAAGGGGAGATGGGATATATTAAAAATAAATATCATTTCTGGGTTTGGAAACTGTTTTTAGAGCATGTAGCTGTGGTCTGGCAATGTCTTGCAATGTCTCGCCACATCTGGTTTTAGAAGAATCAATATCAGAATCAATCTGTATTGTGGGATATAGCAAAACTTATCACATAAAGAATATGTGTATCATAATGTTGTATCATAACACATTGCAACCTTAGCAGCATCATGCCTGAGGTGGTATCCTAAAAATGCAAACAAACAGAACTTGGACCTTGAGGCTAGTTTAGACTGCATGTCTGCATTAGTGAGGATGTTTAGATGTTTAGTCTCAGGACCCTTCAGGGAGAACTGGCCACGCAGGACCCCGAAACCTTGCTGAACTCTGACCTCTCAGAGGGGCCCTGAAAACATGGGCACTTGTGCATTTCAACAAAAAGATAGAGTTATACGTTTAAAAAGAGATGAAGAGATGATGGGAAGCTGAGCAGGAGCGGCAGCAGGAGGGAGAGAGCAGGACAGGAAGGCAGAGTGTGGCCCTTCAGCAGGCGTTAAGGATAATAAAGAAGAGCTTAAGAGGGTTTAAAAGCTGTTGGTGGATAACAGCAGGACAAATGAGAGGTCCTCTCTAACAGCAGCACTTGACTGACCCCAGCTGAGTAAACAACATCGCCACGGGAAATCTGACTACCTGGATGGGGAGAGGAGCAGGAGGAGGTTGTTTCTTCTCCACAAGTGTGAAAATTCCTTCTCATCACAGATAACAGTGATCCTTTTGGTGTTTTATGCCCTATTAAAAATGACTTACAGTGTGTGGGAGAGAGGTGTTAATGGAAGACACTGTCACTGATATAGTTTCATATATTATCCTTATCTGTATTTAGTACACATGAATGTAAGTGTTGATATAACAGTCAATGATGTGTCAGCGATGCTACATTTAACCTTGAGAAACTGTGATATAGATTTTGCATCCCACATTTACCACGAGTGAAAGTTTCCAATTGGTGCTACAATTCTTCCAATAAGGCAGCTTCAAAATGTAAAGGGATAGTTCACACAAATCACCCCAAACTAAAGCACAGTTAGACAAGCAGATATTTGGGATTTTTTTAGTTTTTAAGAGTTCAATCGAGGTGAATGGAATTTTTTATGTAAAAAATTACATTTGAAAACTCAATGGGAATATGTCTTTAATGTCCAGGTTAGGGTAATCCAAAGACCTCAAAATTTAGGTTTAGGTTTAGGGTTAGGCACAAAAACAACTTGGGTAGGGTTTGGAAAACATAATGGTTTGGCTTAAAATACCTCTTTTGGTTGCCACGATCTTGGCTAGAGGTGGTCCAACTTCCATTGAAAAAATGTTGGTTTCGTCCGCAACAAAAACGGCTGAAAATCTCTGCAGGTGTCCTAAAAAAATATTCACTGTTGTGACTTGAACTGTCGTCGGCTGTTCAGCAGCCTTGTCTACAATACACCACTGTCCTCTCCACCTCTTGATGTGAAAGTCAGCCAATAAGCATATCATGTGAATGTGATAAGCCACATTTGTCAAACTTTGCTGATCTGTGATTGTTAACTGTTGCTATTATATATGGGCTGGAATATTGATACCACTCTCCACTTACGTGTCAGACTATTTCTTGGCTGGGAGCAGTAATTTCCTGTCATCTCATGACATAACCCCTATAACTCGTCAAATTGTCGTTTTTACACTTTTTCTTTTTGTACAATTAAGCAAACTGGGTATAATCTGCAAATTTCTTAAATTTAGAGTTTTTGCTGTCAGTCAGATTTTGTAACCGTTGGACAGAATAAAGGAGGAGAAGGAGGAGTGCCTGGATTTGACACAGTGGCCAAATCATGTAAATAATGTGATGCACACTGGCCCAAAAAGACTTTTTCCCATAAGCTTACTGCAAAAGGGCAGCAGCTATAAAACAGTGGACACATTTCTTTGAGCATCACAACCCCGCAAAAAGACTAGCTTTTATCAGAATTTGATCCCCTTGGTCTGGTAACAATTGGAAAGTCTGAAAGAGCTGCACGATTAAATTATTTTATCCCTGTTCAAGTTAGCCAGGGGCTTAACAAAGAGTTTTTTTCGGCTTGACTGTGTATGCTCTCTATGAGTCCCATACAGAAGCTATGCAGAAGATCCAGGTAACTTTATACCCGGACTTCAAACTTTTTTGGCTTCATGTGCCACTGAAAAGCTTTCACAGGAATATATCGCATCCAGCGGTATATCCAGTTCTCATTATCAGCCATCTTTTCCAGTCTTTGTGCTATGCTAAGCTAACCGACTGCTGTAGGCTTATTTTTACCACCAGAAAGCAGATAAGTAAGTATTCTTCCCATTCAAAGTACTCTGTACTGAAGAAATAGGCAAGGGCTTTTAGAGCATGAAATAATTATCCCACATAGTTTATGACCAACCTAATTGCCATCCAGCCCAAATGGCAAATTTCCAGCCTAATACACATGTCGCTGAATCAGCATCACTGTTTTCTATTCCTAAATGGTTTTTGGTCTTGTCAGTGGGCATCAAGCAGTGGCAGTGCCTCCCTTGAGGGAGGGTGTGTTGGACGACATCATAATTACAGCATGCCAACTCTCTGAAGCAATGAGAACACGACTGCGCCAACATTCATAGAGAACTGCTTCAACTTTCTGTTCACTGAGAAACAGAACGAGAAGGATGTATTAGATCACACTGGACAAGAAGACAAAATATAAGAAACATCTGTGTTTCATTTCTCCGGGAGCCAAAAAGTAGTCCGCTTTACTAAAAATGTTTTGCATCCAAACAACAGATGTTAGTAATGTTCAATCAGCTGCTTTTTACTTGTAATTGTCAGTCGTGTCCATGTGAAGCAAATAACCAGAGCTGAGCAGGTGAGACCTCACACAGTCAGTGTCTTGGGGCACTGCAACTGTGAGCAAAACAGATCGAGTTGTAATAATAAATAGAGTTATATTTTTCTGCAAGGGAGCTGCTGAAGCACAGACTGTGTGTGGTTGCTCTTAGCACGGCCACTTAGCAAACAAGAGAAGCATGTGCTTGAATCATTTCTCATTTCACAGTTTGTTTGTAGGCTCTGGCTTACACATGCCCTCTTCAAATGAAGATATCAAATATAACAAAACATGGCACTGACAGGGTACTTGTACATTGTGTAATCCACTCTGAGTATCTCTAATCAATGAAGATTCCCTGGTGGCATCAAAATTAGGCCCAGAGGATAAAGAAAAACAAAGTTTTATTTTACTTCAAAGCAACCCGGCTTTTCTCTCCTGTTGCCTCGTTGTTGGCAGCACCTCTGACTCTTGCGGTTTGTCACAGGGCTGGAGCTGATCCAAGCTAACTAATCAAAAATTATGCTTAGTCAATATTAACTGATAAGAATTAAATACTGATGGTAATTATGGGGTTGGTGTATTTCTGTTCCTAGTCCTAACCAGCCCTTAAAATAGCTTTGTAATTTGCATGAATGTCTCTGGATGAAAACTAAGCTTTCAGGGCTCAACGATGGTCACTACAGTAGAGAAATTATTATTTTAGCTGGAATATGCATTTAGGCTCTAAAACTGTTTTGGTTCCTGGCTCCACTCTCGCTATAAGCTTCATGAGCTTGATCGTCTCTGTTTCCTGCTGTGGAAGTCGCTCATTTTCAACCACCTGGTCATGCTGTAAGGAAACATTCGAATGACCCTGGACCATTTATTTGTAATGAAATATGCTGACTTTGCTGAACGAAAATGTCCAGAACATTTCCTCTTCTCAGTGTCACCCTCACTGTTCTTCATTTCCCATTCACATTAGCACGTCAACCACAACAGCTACAACTTACAGCTTAAATCCAGTAGGCCTGTACAGTACATCACCATAGGCCATCCAGATATCTGCCACGACAGCTATATGAAAGAATATGTGATAATGACTAAAGATGTGTTAGCTAATATATTAAAAATGCATTGCATAGAGAGCCAAAACACTCTGCCAATATGTAGAAAATCTTTAGTCACGACTTCAACATCTAAAGAGAGAAGAAAGTGGAAATGTAATTGTGGTAAACCAATAAATATAGATCTATTTTTACATGCAGCAGAAATCTGTCCAGCTTCTTCCGAGAATCACTTTGTTTACACTACTTGAAGAAGTGTTGCATTCTTCTGTTGGTCCCAATTTTCCTGTTTTTCCTCTCACCACGTGTCTCTGGCCGCAGCTAGGAGTTCCCCTCCATGTCCACTCTGAGCAGACCCCAGGTCATCAAAAACATGTGGCAAGATAACAAGACCTCCATTAAGCAGGATCATGGCCCCCCGTCAGGATATTACAGAGCGAGGCAAAACTTGTTCTGCACAATAAAAAATGTCCTGACTCAGGAAACACAACAGCCTGTGCTGAGAGGTGACAATAAAAATGGCATGACCTCTAGCACTCGCTACTAAACTTAGACTTGGTGGATGGGTGCGAGAGTCATGAAGTCTGACATGAGAAAGTTCAGTGCCCTTAAAACTGAGATTAAAGATGACTAACATGACAGAAAACAACCAAAAAACATCATTAATCTCAAAAAGAGGCAAAAAATGATTCCTTTCACAACATTAAAAAAGCAGGCCAGGGATTTGTCTTCTGATGAATGGTGATTCATATTACGGTAAGGTTCTTGGCAACAGTACAGAGCAATCATTTCTAAGAATAGGGGGAAAAAACCTATTAGTCATTTGCAGTGAGTAAGATAAGAAGATTGATAAGACTATCGTGTCAGTACATAAAGTATGCTGGAACTAGGAGGTAGCCCAATTAAACAACATATTGCCAATTGTACATTTCTGATGGTGAATTGATTAAAGATGTTTCATGTTACTGCTTCCTTTATAGAGGCACTGGTAGGTGTTTTTGGACCGAACCAGGCTAGCAGTTTAGCCCTGCTTTGAGTCTTTATGCTAAGCTACAGAGATGGTATGGAGATATGAGAGCATTTTTTTAATGCATTTTTTTTGGACTTTTCATGGCTTTATTAATAGGACAGCAATGAGAGATGATGGGAAATGTGATGAGAGGGAGGGAAGATGACACGCCACAGGTCCAACTCGAACCCTGGGCCGCTGCAGCGAGGACAGGGCCTCTGTATGTGGCACGTGCACATTTCACTGATGCAGCAACCATCAAGTTGCCTTCCTGTCCATCAGAACCTGACTGTTCACTCAAGGTGTTTTGCATATTAACAAATCTTTAACACGACAGGTTATATTGAATTATCATTGTCACTGACAGTGGTGGTCCTAGCTTGCATGAGGCCCTGGGCGAACCTCACCTTCATGCTAACTGGGCAATTTTCATATTCATATTCATATTTATTATTTATTAATAACAATACACTGCCCACACTGTCTATATTACACTGTTTATATTTGTACAAATTATGTATATACAATTCTATTTCTATTTCTTACCTTTTTATTGTATAGTTTATTTTTTACTATTATTATATATATATTATTTTTAATTGTTATGTTGAACTGTCCTTTGGCTGCTGTGACGCACAAATTTTCTTGTTTGCAGGACTAATAAAGGAATTCTGATTCTGATTCTTAATCCCCTGCTTCACCGCTCCCCGCACCAGTATGAGAGCTGAGGTCCAGAGGTGAACCTATCCCCCCCCCTTCTTCCACAACCTCTGTATATGAGACTTTCTCAGCAGCAGCAGACGCACCTTTACAAAACAGAGGGCCACTCCCCACACGGCAACATGACATCATTGACTTGACGTGTAAATGAGCAATACAAAAACCAGTTGAAATGAATGCAAATAAATTTAAGGCAGCTGGTACGGGTTGGCACCAGGGGCGATCCGCCGAGATAAGCCCAGAGGCGGCTGCTACAGAGCCGGTTACTGTGGGCGACTGTCCCCTCTCTTTTTTTTTTTTTTTTTTTTTGCGGGCGCTCATGCCGCCCCTCCACAAATGCCACCCTGGGCAGCTGCCCATACTGCCCATATGAGAAACCGCCCCTGGTCACTGACTGAATCTGTAGCTTTTAGCGGTGGAGCTTCCTGTCTGGTGACCGAGAGCTCCCCTGTCAGCTCAGCCTCATATATAGCACGTTACTATCCCATTAATAGCTTATTGAAAGCCATAAAAACAATCATGATGTTGCAGATAGGTGGCTGCTGAGCTGTTAAACATATAAACAGTGCTTGTATGGGCCCTTTTTGTGTTGAACTGGCTTTAACAGCTCGAACTAGCAACAGACTCAAAGTCAGATTGGCCTGAGCTGAGATGCGTTAACTTACTGATATACATACTGAATGGCATTGGAACCTATGCAATCACCAGAATAATTGTTGGAAATGAACTATAAATCATGGATATATTGAAACTTTTCTTTATATTTAGTTTTATGTCGTGACGACACTGTGCTTCGGTCACCTTCGGTTTAGGCACAAAAACCACTTAAGGGTTAGCGTCAGGAAAAGATCATGCTTTGGCTCACCTATTTCTGTGACCACATACATGGCTGCAAATTGTCCCGATACCTCATCAGAAATATCCTATTTAGTAACCACTGACACGGCTGGAAAATGTCCTGCCCTCTAGTGAAAATATCCAGTGGTTTAGTGGTTACAAATGTGAAACAGTGGTCTCTTGCTTGGCAGCCTTCTCACCTTGCTGTCATACCACTTACATCCCCTCCTCTGTGGACCACAAAGTCAGGTCATGTTTGATGATTGTAGAAATGTTAATATGAAATGTACAAATATAACTAATCCTCGGTTTGCAAAAATGTACAATGCCAGCATGTCATTCTGGCGACTGACCTGATTTGAACAGTGATGAAATGGCCTAGCTCAGGGAAAAGTGAAAAATCTACTTAAGAATAAACAGAATACAGAATCAAAAATCTGCAAATCAGCAAAGATTGATGCTCTTGCATTTATTCAGAGGTGGGTCTGCTGCCCATTTCTTCGATTAACAATCCCTGATACAGGAAGCCAACAGAGCTGAGGGAAGAGAGTCAGGAAGGAAGGATAGTTGTGGGTGAGGAGAGGAAGGGGTTGGCAGCAGCCGTGAATGGTATTTTCCATGGTTGGATCCCTTGTTTGTATTAAAGTGTGAACTGGCGGTACAGAGGATGTGGTGGAAGAAAGAGGATGCAAAAAGACACAATAAGATGGAGAAGAATAGCAGGCATTTTATGGTTTCTATATTTGCTCATTCCCTTTCTCTCTTCCTGGTCTGAGTGCTCCCTGTTGACCTGTAATACGCAGAAAGCATTTATTTTTCCTCACTGACATGACTCCTCTGCTGATACTTCGGCCCAGAGCTGATATCAGATTGGGTTGCAAGAGCGGCTAATAGACTCTTGGCTCTCAAGCATGCCGCTTTATCTATTCCAGAGCTGGTCTTTGACGTTCCTAGCAATACTCCTCATTTATCTGGATACGTCTTTGGTGTATAGACATAAATCTGCTATGCTGAAGTCATGTGCAATCCTTGCAAGAGGTGAGCAGTTGCCTCAGAGTCTATATTAAAGGATCACATGATGGTCGCATCCTCTCAGTCTTGAAACAGTAGACACAGTGCTTACGAAGCTAATTCAATGTACTTTTTATTTGTAATCAGAGCCTGATGTGCAGTAGATATGCCAAGTCTCTGTTAAAAGTCTGGAAACCAGAACCTGCAGCCAGGACTTTACAAGAAAGTGACAGAGAATACTCATTATCAACCCAAATAAGTCACCACTGGACTGAGATTTGATGTTCTGTAAAAAGGATTTGGTTTAGCACTTCATATATTCTTCTAATGCACTGGGTTGTTTTACAAGATTGGTCACTGCCTCCCACACATGATATCTTTGTGCAGCTGGAAATACTTCTGAGTCCACGATTATGACTGGGTCTCAGAAGACGTCAGCATGTTTGATTTGGTCGACGAAGGAGATCAGATAATCGCGTTCATGCATTTTGTTTCCCATGTCAGTTTTTCTCATCAGATCGTTCCAACAGCAGCATTAAAAAGGGCTTACGCAGGTATAATTACATATATTCAATAGTGTGATTATAATGATAGAGATTTAATTGAAAGTATCTGGAATGGATTATTTTAAACTCAGAGCATATTGCTAAATTTGTCTACACCCGCTGCACACTGCAACAATGACAGAATGCTGCAAGTGTGAAGAGTGATGCGTTTGCTCTGCTTTTTAGTCCACTGGGGACAGCCAGGAAGCCAGTTAGGCCTTCCTGTTATCGTCCTGAGTACAGCCACTGCTACATACCCTGTGGTTCTGTTTTCTGCGGGCTAAATGGCATGAGGCGTGCTCCTAATCATGCTGAGTGAGGACAGGGGCCATGTCGGTGGGGATAAAGTGTAAGGAGCGGGCAGCTAACAAAGCTTTGGGCTTATTTATGACTCCCACAGCAGATGGGGGGCTGGTCCAAGGTCCTAGGCCATGAGGGGCACCCAGCCTCGGCTCAACACCCTGTGATCCTATCCTGGAGTAAATCAACCACTCAAAAAGCTCTGACAAACTGAGAGCTACCCGAGCAGCCTGAGGTCCCTGCGCTATACACTCCGTAGGCCTGGTGTAAATCAGCTGGTGGTCAGATAAAGGGGATAGGCAGACGTGATGGACAAAGGGCTCTCTTGAGGCCAACGTCCTGAGAGACACAAAGCCCTCTGCCTCTTACCAATGTGCGGTTTTAGTGGATTTTTCTCAGGCAGACGCACAAACTCACTGCACAGCCACAGACCATCTCACAACTGGGCGATGTAATTAAAATACCAGTTTCTATTAGACTGAAAAGACATCATGACATGACATCAGACATTCTTTATGTCCAACAACTGTCAGTCAGTCCGTCTTTTGTCACAATAATAGATAGCCGAAGGCAGGATATGGGTTTTTGATAAATCATAGAGATTGATCCTCCTGTCTACATGTCAACTTGTGCTTGAATCTCAAATAGCACCTGCCAAATGAATATAATGTAGTATATTGCTCTTGTTATTGCTTAAACATACATCTACTTCTAAATGATGCCATTGTCTTCTTTGGAATAGGAAGGTTTGAGGACTGAAACTATCTAAAAAACTGGGGCCTTTCTGTGTGGACTCTTTTCCCCTTGTCTGTGAGGGTCCTCTGGTTTTATATTCCAAAGACATGCAGGTTAGGTCACTTTGTGACTCTAGGCTTCAATATTGGTTTGTGTTAAGGGTGTACTGTACACCGCTTGTCCAATGTCAGCTGGGATTGGCTCCAGCCCCCATCAAAAGGATCTTCAGTTACAGATAATGGATGGATAGATAGATGATCTTAGTTGTTGTACAACTAAGAAACAAGACTAGGACATGTCACGCTAGTGCAGAGAAGGTAGAGAGTAGGTTAACGAAGGATTTTTTTATTGATGCATTGTTCATTCCTTGGCTTTGTGTAGGAAAGGCTCCTGTTGGCAGCGTAAGTGCAGTCTCATCAGTGGAAATCAGTCGGATCTGCCACGTTTGACCACAATATTATCAGCCCTGTCAATCATTTGGGGGGAAAAATCAGTGGTTACTCTCTGAAGTGTGGTCTTTAGTTCTCTGGCATTTCATCAGAAGCCATACGGCATAGAGACGTCGGGTTTTAGTGTGATACTCCAAGTATCTCCCACTGAGATCAATACAGCTTGCACCACTGTCTGACACCAAAGCAAGATTCAGGGACGTAATGACCTTTTGTTTTTCCTTGCAGGGAACAGGGCTGGGCTAATTAAGGTGATGTAGTGCAGGGGTTGGAGGGAAAGCAGAGTGGAGAGGAGCACAAAAACAGAAAACGGGAAACAGAGCAAAAGACACCACAGAAACCCAGAAAACACATAGAACACATGACAACATGACACTTGAATGAGAGAAACATGACAGGCCACCTCTTATAGCTCCTGAAAAGTTGGCATTTGGGTCCGACGGCCATGATGAACTCAATGAAAGTTCCCTAAGACGAGACAAATGCTTTTGCAACGGGTTTCTTATGATATATAAGCTGTGAAAGAGCACATTCCTGCAAACAGCCAAAATTCATTTCTGCTGCTGTAAGTGATTTATTTATGTCATCGTGGAAACCCTTTTTTTGACACCATCATTAAACACTCCAGGGATTCCATCTACTGTACATCATGTAAGTGTGGAGTTGGCGAGAAATGGTGCGTTGCTTCCTGTTCCCAAGTACATCTAGAGTGTGTCTCAATGCTGACAGGAAGAGGGGGCTCTGAACTTGGAACTTGACTTAACCTTTGGCACCCAGCTTTGTCCCACTCACTGATCCTTTTGGCCCAGACCTTGTTGTCCCAACTTTGAATCAGAGTTATGAAAAGAATTCATCTTAATCTTTTCACCCTTTTTCCAGAAATACGCATAGTCACACCAGATTTTGAATAACAAGTTTATCTCCCTGCATTATTGTTTGTCCCCTTATGAACCTGAGTTTGATTACTTCAGCAATGTTCACATCATCATAATCCCTGATTCCTGTTGTTCTGAGCTTTATCACTTGAGTTTACGGCAAATCTGTTATTTTACCCATGAAGCTAATTGCCCAGTGGGCGAGTCCCTGGTGTGCAGGGGTCCCCCATTTAAAGTTCTGTGTGTCAGCACACATTTCTGATGACAGTACACATGTTTCTGATTAGATGGAGAGAACAAACACACAACAAACAATAGAGCCGTTCAAATGTTCTTTATACAGTAGATGTAACCCATGTGGGCTGAATAGCATCAAACCTATCTAGCACCACAGGGTAGCGGCGCAGAGAAAATGCAAAGAATCTGACTGTGACTGGCTGGCGCTGAAAGGCATGGAAAATCACAGCTCACAGCCAAATAAGTCAGAGAAACTGAGCACTATTGCATCTGACATTTGGAAACAGTTTAGTTGTGACAGTGAATAAAGTGAAAAATATAGGTCCAAACTCTGGTGATGGACTCTGTCAGTATTTATTTACCTTGATTCTTGTGCGGTTTAAAAAGGCCCCTTTACACACTACTATGCTACTAGTACGTATTATAAGAATAAAGATATCAGACAGTGTAATGACAGAAAGACGGCTGGAGAGAAATAAGATGGGGTTGGCGGGGGTGAGGATGATGATGGTAACTTCTCTGTGTTTTGCAGACGAAGCGTTAGAGGGCAGCCCAGCATAGAACAAGTGGTCATACATCACTTTAAGTGGGATTACACAAACACCTACACATTCAGACACACTTATTTGTGGAAGTGTTTAGGCTTTATTTAGATATCTGAGTACCAAGGTTATTATGGTAACTACATAATGATAATTACACACTAAAACTAAGTGTGAAAAAAACATGTTAGTCAAAGGACCAGTGTGTAGTTGCAGATAGCAACAAATTAAATACCCCTCATCTCACTCTCTCCCACAGTGGCCGCTACAATCACAAAAAACGCCATTAGCCCTCTCTAGAGCCAGTATTTTGTTTGTCCATTCTGGGCTGCTGTGGTGGACCAGCTCCCTCTGTATATGTAAAAGGTTCATTCTGAGGTAACAAAATCACAATTCTTAGTTTCAGGTGATTATTGTTCCAGTTGAAAACATTGTGAATATTATCCATTTCTGCCAATAGATCCTCCTAAATTCTACACACTGGACCTTTAAATGTACAACAAGGAACATTTAATACTGATGCCATGACATAAGCAAACAAAGCCATCATCTTTCGGGGCTTTTCCATACACATGTGCTGGCCTGGCATGCCTCGGTTAGACTTGGCATGTCAGTCTAGCGTGGCAGGGATTCGCATTCGGTGCCTGCTTAAAGGTGTGTCTTTAACTAATGACGCACTCGTGTTGAATATTGGTCAGCGGAGCAGCTGTAAATACTCTTCCTCTCGCAGAAGAAGAATAGCTGCCAACAAAGCTCTGCTAATTAGCTGTTAAAGACGTTGCATTTCCTATAAATTCTCCACATTAAAAGCTCCGCAACTCCCGAAACAGCTGAAAGTAAACATATTGAAACAGTAAAATAAGCCTCATGCCTGATAGTACAATCAGGGATGCAGGAGAGACACTCAAGAGATTCAGTTAGAAGCAAGAAAAGTACTGAGAGCTGAACACTTTTTAGAAAAATCTTTCTCTCTGGACATCACCACAGCCCGCTTGGAGGCAGGGTGGGCACGCTTTTGCCCTACTCCAGAGAGGGTCTATCCTGGATATGGCTTGGCTCAACTCAGTGCAATAAAACTGGGGATGGAAAAGCAAATCAGCGCGGCCAGCGGCATGGCAAAAAGTGCCAGTGGAAAGGCTGCATAGAAGACTGATTATATAGTTAATCTTAATGCCTGTCCCCAGGTTGAATTCAGAAGATTAAAACTAAATTTTACAGCAGAGTGCTGAGGATGAAATGATGAATCGCAATGACTACATGAAAATCCTTGTAGTCCCTTGTAACTGCTTTAACCGAAATAAAAATAAAAACTAGACTTTACAAAAAAATGAAAACTAACCGAAACATTATTGTTAAATCTAAAATGCAAGAAATTGTCAGTTTGGTCAAATGTGTCAAAACAACAAGCATGAGGACACAGTGGTGAATATGTTTATTGAGATTGGGATGTCGAAGACTGTGTGAGTAGACCTCATAAAGTGTTTGTATTGTATTTCCTATTCGGGACTTTTTGGATCTCACCCCTATTATAAAAAAAAAACCCAAAACTTATAGTGAAACTAATAAAAATTAAACTGAAACTAAACATTTATAAAACAATAACAACTAGACTGGAACGATCAAACCCTATCTGGCAACTAAACACAATTTAAAAAAGAAAAAGGAATGAAAATGAAACTATAATAACTGATAGTGATCATTTAGGTTGACAAAAGCTGATTGCTCTGCTGCCTGTCAGGTAGCAAGGCAAGGGAGAGACATAACTCAGTTTAAACTGTGGGGAGGTTCGACAAGACCTAGGCGACTGGAAGTTTTCCTGTGGTAGGAAGTTTTCCTTAGTTAGATGCCCATTCATCTTCTCTCCCATGGAACCTACCTATCACCCCCCCTGTCTTCAAGACCTCACCGATGAACTGCTGTTTTCTCAGGGGACACATACCCACACTGCATCGATCATCAGCTTGGCAACTGGTTTGGTACGTTTTAACAATTTGCGAACAAACGCTGACAAAACAGTCCTCAAGTAAATATTTAGAATGTTAAGATACCAATCTGGTCATTTCTACATCTGTTGCACAGTATTGTCTCTGTCTGTGTTTGCTCATGTTACAGGCCAGGCTCTGTGTCAGGACACTGCTGCCACTGTATATCACCGACACAGCCCTGATCCCATTGTTGTGGTCTACACTATCAATGGCTGGAGTCCACCAAGCCACATCTAAAGAAAAGACTATATTTGTCACTGCATACCCGAGCTGGCTCTAACACTGAAACACACACATACACAAGGTCAGATGCATGTACACACACAGTAAACTAAACCCACATTGCGGTTCTGGCGGTTTCGTGTGATGTGTCACTGTACCACACAGACCTCGTCCTGAATCTTTCTGGTGTGGTTGGTTCCAGCTGAGTTTGAGGTCTGCAAAATACACAGTTCTGTGTGACCTCCCAGTGTCGGCACAACCTGACCTAGAACAGGTAGGCACATGTGAAAACGTGCCCGCTCCTGATCAGAACCAGTTTGCATGCAGGTGTTTTCCTGTGCACTCTAGGAATCGCTTTAAAACCTTTTATAGGGAGATTAAAAAAGCCCATTTCATCGAGCTCACCATTTTGAACAGTTCACCTCCAAAACTAATTTCCATCAAGATATTTATAGGAGCACAGTAGTGTACAGTTGTTGTGTTATTTGCCCGCAAACGTACATAAACACACACCTGCTGCTGAGCGAAATCGCAAGCAGATGGATTACATCTACTGTAGCATGGCAGAGGTCTGATGCACCCGGATGACAACCCAGCCCACCCCTGTAATTACTATCAGGCGCACACACAGACATATACTAACTGGGACAGGGGAACACATGGGAGGCATTAGCACTGACAGTATGGCCACACACATGTAAAGTGGAATATGGCTTGGATATACATTAATATAGACGTGATGATGCTTTACTCATGTTGATTTATTAACCAGTCGCTGGCTTAAGAAAACATCATGGTTCTCGTCTCTTCACAGTTAGACCCTAAAGGGTTTACTCAACCAAGAAATAGGAACCAAGTGTTCCACTTGACTGCACAATAGTGTACCATCACCTGTAGAAATGCAGTGATTGAACAGTGTGTGTGTGTGTGTGTGTGTGTGTGTGTGTGTGTGTGTGTGTGTGTGTGTGTGTGTGTAATGTGACAGCATGGAGACAAGATATGCAGTATCTCTTTCTGTACCCTAAATGAATGCATATGTTTCTATACGTACAGTTATATCTAGTTTTGCATTCAATTGAACAAATAATCATTTGTATTTTTATTTAATCTGCCATTTATTTTTGATTTGTCATCTGTGAATCATGAAAACATAGTGGAAAAAAGGCCAGATGACATCTTAAAGTTGCTTGTATTGTCTGACCAACAGTCCAAAACCAAAGAGATTCAATTTACACTGATATAAAAGAGGGAAAAAAACAGCAAATTATCATATTTGATCAGCTAAAACCTGTAAATGATTTACTAAATGACAGAACAAAATATCAGTTATCAAAATAATTGGTTTATCACCTCCGCCAAGGAAGTTATGTTTTCACCTGTGTCCGTGGTTGGTTGGTGGGTTGGTTGGTTCTCGGCCCAGATTAGATCGTCACATTAACTTTTGGTGCAGATCTGGATAAAGTGACAGATTCAGGAAGATTTTTCTCACTTTCTTTCATTGTGAGATAAGACATTTTCATTAACTTCTCAGGGCATAATGCATGGATTGGGCATATTCAGGTGGCTGGTATCTATGAGTAAGTCCAGTTTGATATGGATCCTAGATCTGGTGAGTGTAAATTATGGTTAAGCAGATATGGGTTTGAAATTTATGCAGGGCTATCAAGTTTGATTTTAGATTAAGCTTGATGGAATTAAAAGGGAATGTTGGGCCTTGGCATAGGTATGTACTGAGTGCCATTACAGTTTACAATAGTTTTTAATACTTTTTTCTACAAACATCGAATAACATCGAATTATATCATTTGCATGTGTAAATGCCTTCCCTGAGAAGAAAACCCAGGCCCAGTAACAGCTCTCTTGAATTCACTTGAGAAACAGATTGTGAGGGAAAAATGATGCCCTTCAGCAGTGGATTTTTTGTTTGGAGTATGGAGCCAGAAAAAAAATAAAATCCAGTGTATCTACTCTGACAAGAATTACATTGCACATGCAAATTTTGAGGAAGAAATTGACCATAAAAAATCCTCACATTTCATTTTTTTACTGGAGCACGCACCACAAAACACAAGAGAATTTCAGCAAACAAAAGTGTTTATAGAATGCTGAAAATGTAAAAGTATCGGGACGAAGAACAAATGAAATTAAACAATGCAGTTAAAAATGGTCAGTGCTGAGCCGGTCCACATCAAACAAGACTCTCCCATAACTGTTTACCACAATGAAATGCAGCAATGAGAGGAGTCAGTCTTTGACTAGGACCTAATATGCAGCTGGTTCATCTCAGGCAAAAGACAATCCTGTTGTAGCCTGTAAAAGCAAGGACAATAACTCCTCTCTCACAAAATAGTTTGTAAATGATCTCATCCTCCAGACATTCATCATGTCACAAGCAGCTGATGAAGGCCATTCAGAGTAAAACACACTTTATCATAGCGAGGAGGACAGTATGCAGGAGATAACGGAAGAAACACAACTTCATACACCACGCACCACCTGTGGAAGTGTGCTAGAGTGCCTAATGTTACCTCACTTACCCCTTTATGCACATAAACACTCATGCTGTGGAACCATAACTCTGCAGTAAGTCTCTCAAAAGCAAGCACCGCCATGCTTTGCACGTGTAATGTTTTCTTTTTAAATCTCACTCCACTTGTTATGCTACTGTCAGAATGCAAAGCAGCACAGAGCAGCAGTGTTAACATCACACCACCGCACCCTCTGGGATTTGCACTCTACCCTCCTACACCCTATAAATCTTCTAAGCCCCTCGCATACAAAGAAGCAGGGTTAGTAACATACGCTCATGATCACACATGAAGTCATGCCTATACATAAAGTCAAGATGGACAGCTTCGCCACCCACTAAATCCTGCCAGCTCGGTATGGTCAATAACTTTCCCCTAAATTATGATGTGCAGAAAACACGGCCGTATACATCCATACTATCTCCTCCTCCTCCTCTGTGATAAAACTTGTCAAGTATTACTTAAATAAACACAAGATGGAGGTCGAAGACAGACAGGGTTTACATTCTTCTCTGCAGCTCAACCTTACAGTCACAACATCGCGTGAATGTATCATTTATTTCCCACCATAGGTGATTTATCAGCAGCCTGATAGTTTATTTAACTTGTTCTGACTCCTATCTGTGGGCCTTTATATCAACTATCCAGACGAAAACCAACAAAGACAACGCTGTGTCTTTTGGCTACCTGATCACGCTCTGCACCCTGCATGACTTCTACTAATTAAACTACAAGCAAAGTCCTACTTCTTACTGTGACACACTTCCCTTTTGGTTCAGTACTTTTTAAATTCAAATCCCCTCCAGTGTCTCTGGAGAGGTTTCACTGAAGGTGACCCACATTTGCTAGTTAAGCAAATAAAATAGATCAGTGTCTCCATCTTTCTACACTTTTTGAGCCGAGGGCGACAGCAATATCTATCCCTATATAGATATTTCTGCTTACACAAATAACACTGTTTGGAAAGCTTGCTGGCCTTTGCTCAGGCACCGCGGTGCGAGGCAGAGAGGTTATTTAATTAAATCCTTCATTTATTGTTGCAAGACACTGGAAATAAACTTCCTCTGAGATGCAAGGACTTGGCACTGCTCACGTTTGTGACATCCATGAAGTGCAGGCTTTCTAAACCTTTGGAAGAAAATGACATTAAAGGATAAGTTTTACCAAAAATGAAAAATTAGTCATAATCTACTCACCCTCATGCTGATGGAAAGTCAAGTGAAGTTTTGTAGTCCAAAAAGATGTAGAGGTAGATGGGGACTTATTTTAAAGTGTGAATAAAAATATAATGTCTCCATAGAGCTTGTCCTGCATAGTCAAAATCTCCAAAAGCCCCAAGAGATCCAAAATTGATTTGAAAAGATATTACATTAGGCTTATGCACCCACTTCAGACGGGGTGCATGCCAACACTTTTAGCTTAGCAGTTAGAGATTTCAGCTTTTAAAAAGATTTAAATAACAGCTTTTCAAATCAATATGGGATCTCAGGGCTACTGGCGACTTAGATTAGGCCAGACAAGCTGTATGGAGTCAGTTTCTTTTCAGTTGTTTTCTTTATGTATTGAACCCTAACCCTATTCTATTCTGTAATCTATTTAAGTTGTTCAGGGGAATACTACAATGCTGTGTTGCTGTGAAGGCTCAGAAAATGTTTTGTGGACTACAAAACTTCCCACGACTTTCTACCGGCTTGAAAGTTAATATTGGCTGAATTTTAATTTTCTGGTAAACTTAACCTTTAAAAAAGGAGCCGATACCTTGCAGAGGACTAGAAGTTCTGAGAGTCTGGTTTACTGGATGGTGCCATTATGCAAGGTTTGGCTGGATTGCACCCTGATTGCAACACAAAAACTCCCAAACTTTCTTGGTCCCTCGTCATACATCTAACTAGTTCCCAGGCTGGTTATGCAAAACTCAAATACAATGGATTACATGCCAAAATGTGGTCCGGCTGCACATTTTTATAGGACTGGGGGTGGTTCAATGACATCCTCCATGGTTAATTGTTAGGAGCATAAGTGGTTTCATGGCGCCCTCTAGAGGTGAAGAGCCGCTGCGTGTGTGAACCAGCAGGGGGCGCTGTCCCACAAGTTAATCATTACACAGAGAGCAGCTCTCTGCCTGCCTGGCACCGGAAACTAGGAAGCTGGAGCAGCAACATGACATAAACCGAGCCAGTGATGTTGTGTAACCGCACTGTTTGTGAGTAATGTCTGTCATTGTTGCTTCAACACTCGGTTTAACGTACACAGCCTCATTCAGACAATAATAATAGTGTAGTTACGTTCACTGCCTGTCGTATTAATCTGTAATTTTGGGTAGTTTAATTCAAGTCTCGGAGACAGCTGATGATTTTCGGCTGTTAGCTTAGCAGGCAAGCCTAGCCACGTAAACAATGGACAGCTGAGAGAGACTTGTCTTGACAATGAATGTTATTACGGTCTAAATAGCCGCTTCTTATAGTATATTCTTTGGTTAGAGACAGGTTTTGAAACGTATCATTTTCCCTTTCTACGCTTGCTCCTTCACACGTTAATTAGCATGATGTATGTTGAATAAGCTGCACGCTAACGGTGATTCAGTTCACAGTTAGCGTTTCCTTTTTTAGAAGCTAGATTAAGTTAGCCCACAGTGGATATGTTTAATTAACGTTATACCCTTTATTGAAATGCTGCCAGGGCTTAGAAGAAGCATGGGGACTACATCATCTGCTTACATAAGGATAACACACTGACTGGCTCTGTTTGCAGCTGCATCACCATGCCTGTAGACGGTTCAGAGGACCAGGTGCCCTCCTCTCTCTCCAGCCCTACCAGTGCTGCCCTTACCCCTGGAGGGACAGAGGAAGATGGGGCTACAGGAGGCTCAGCAGTCAGCTCCTTCCCTGAAAACAGTCAGGGCTCCGAGGCAGCAGCAGCGTATCCTGCCAATACTGGACCCGAGGAGGGCAGCACTGGTGAGCTATGCATCTCTTTACACTAAAAGAGAGAAGGAAACATGATAAAGAGTCACTCCTGGCTATCTCATACTTACATATGTTGTCATCTGTGGTGTGGTACAGGTGGTAAGAGGACTGGAGCCTTGCTGCAGATCAACCGACAGCGTATCCAAGCCTCAGCAGCCAGTTCTGGAGCTGATGAACTTCAGGGTCTTGGTGTGGCTGTGTATGACCAGGATGTCCTTGAGCAAGGTGTCCTGCAGCAAGTGGACGAGGCAATCCACGAGGCCGGTCAGGCTGCTGCTAAAGCGGAGGCTGAGAAGGAATACCAGTCTGTGCTCGATGATGTCAGGTAAAGGACAATAACTGCGATGAAAGAAGGGCCTGAGATGGTCTGAGTTTTCCTCTTGGCAACATTATTGTATTGTGTTTAAGGGTCCCTGTGAAAGTCCTTAAATCCAAGTCATCATAATTTGTACTGATATAAGTATTTTACAGTAGCTTTATATATGCGTTTGATGAAATGTTACAATAGCATTGAGATAGAAATCTTACTTTGTTTTTTAATGATGTGTGTTTCAGATCTGTTACAACATCTCTGAAACATATCAACAAGATTATCGAACAGCTGACTCCATATGCTGCCTCTAGCAAAGACGTCAGTCGGAAGATTGAATCAGTCAAACGACAGAAAGAAAATAAGGTAAAATATTCATCATGTGAAACCATTTATTTCAAATGATATGATAAACACGATAATTTTTTTCATTTTGTTATGTAACCCATGAATTTTGTAATGACCAATGAATTGCCTTGCACACTGTATAATGTTATTTAAACATAATATTAGTGACTGTGGTGATGATGAAAACGCATTTTAATTCAGGAGAAACAGCTGAAAAAAGTCAGAGCCAAACAAAAGCGACTGCAGGCCATTCTGGGAGGAGAGGACACCCTACGAGTGGAGGCTGAGCTCTTGGCAGAGGATGATGGAGAGGAAGGTGAGATGTCTTTATTGTTAACCTGTGATTCCTGTACAGTGTATTGAATGAAAGCGTTGTCCACTCATTAATGGGGGAATCAATATTGGGTCACATGAGGCAAAAAAAAGTGTTGGGTGGGTCATGTGGGTCATGTTCAGTGCTGGCCAAAGTGTAGCAAAACAAAGCACACAAAGAAACAATGCAAAGCATTAATACCAGTTGCAGTTATTGTTGCCAAGAAGGCGATTCTGTGGCATTCCTCACTGAGAAATTGTCAGAGAAGATGGTAAATACAAATACATACACGTGACGGTGCAGTGATGGTTGTTTGGAATATCAAGATGTTAATATATGTTACATCTTCTGATTACAGATGTCAACTCTAGTTAGATAAATGCCAGAAATTTGTGAAACACATTTTCACATTGAACTCTCCCCTGATTTTTTTTTCCTTGTGACAGCTGTGTTATATTTATTGTTGAAACGTTTTTTTCTCCAGTGTATTTGTTGCTACTCAACACTGTGTACTACTTGTCAGCAGCTTTTGAAATCGGTTTGTTCCTATTCATTTATTGTCACGCAATTTCGCCCACAGGGATCAATAATAATTTCTGATTCTGATTATTGGATATGTTTGGTACATCTGTTGTGCAAATCCACAGAACTGTGAAACATCAAACCTACCAAAACAGCTGTCAGTAGGCATTTTTAAATGTTCTCTCAAACGGGTACATTGTTTCTGTTTTGGCAGAACTGAGCATGGACCAAATCAAAACCACCTTGACATCTATTAGGGCAACATATTTAACAGTTGCAGCCTAAAAGAGCAGTGTTGCAGGTGTCTCCTGCCGAGTGTGATTTGGTGCAGAACACCAGTTGTTTCCTGTCAGCGTGAGCAAACATATGCAAATATATTGTTGCTACACACTTAAAGGTACCCTGTTAAGTTTTCTTCTAAACAAAACAGTGATGTTTTCATTTGTGGTTTCTAAACAAAATCTATTGACTGCATCCTTTAGGCCTAACAGATGTGTTCAGTGTATTCCCCTCCTTATAAAACATAAGCAGAAACCTGCTTGCACTCATGCGTCTTCATCCTCCAAATCAAAACATTACTCCATAGCACTAGTAGTGGTTAAAAAAAAAAAAAACTCCACAAGGTACCTTTTCAGAACCAATAGTCTTCAGTTCTATATCTAACCCTGCCCTGTGCTTGTATGTTGTCCAGAAGCTGGGCCGTCCACCCTGGGCAGCATGCTCATGCCCTCACAGGAGACTGAATGGGAGGAGCTCATCCGGACAGGACAAATGACTCCTTTTGGAACACGAATCCCACAGAAGGAGGTAAAGAAGGAGCCTCGAAAAGTGATGCTTGCTGAGAACTCAGCTTTTGACCAGTACTTGAATGACCAGGCCAAGCTGGCTACTGAGAGGAAGAGAGGCCCTCTTCTGAAGAAGAAGAGAGGCTCCGGACTCAGCCCTGATGAGGAGGCCAGGGGAAAAGCAAACAGAACTAAGTCCTCTTCCAAGGATAAAAAAATGAAGAAGTGCATGCGAAAGCTCCAGATAACTGCTCTTAAGGCCCATCCTAAGGCTCGGCCTAAGGCTGAGCCTCAGCTCCCTAAGCCCAAGAGGAGGCATCGCGCTGAGGGAGAGGAGACTGACAGCGAGGCGTCAGAATACTTGCCCAGTGATGAAGGTATAGATCTTGACCAAGAGGAAAGAGAAGCCATGGAGGAGGGCTTCGGGGAGGATGATGAAGAGGAGTATAAGTTGAAACCATACAAGAGAAAAACTGAAGGGAAGTGGAGGAAGAAAGTAAAGAGACAAGAGGAGAGTGAGGAGGAATACCTCCCTGAGAGTTCAGATGAAGAGGAGGAAGAGAAGGTTAAAGACAAAAAATGCAAAGATGATGGAGATGTGGAATACTACAGACAGCGAATAAGGTATGATTGTCTACTTGCTGCTATAAACTTTTATAGATTATTGATCATTTTGGCCTGCAATTTGTTGTGGTTAAGGTTGGATGCAACGGTGTGAAAAGAAAGTTTTCATCAGCAAGTCTTTACATCAGCGCCTGCAAATGACATGCTCAACAAACACCAGATTGAGCTTTTAACTTTGCATCACATTTGCGATGGCAGCGGTGCAAATGTGCTATTGTTATTCCCTTTAGTTAAGGAGAAAGCAGTCGGTTTCTGCTGGCTCCATAGTGCAGAAGGAGAGTTAATCCCAGATGAGATTGGCAGCTGTTTCTTGACTAAGCAAATTCACTCCCTGCTCTTCTTCTCTCTCTGCTCTCACACTGGCCTAATTATCCTCCTGCACATGGTTTTATACACTCACTCACTCTAATGCTCAAATTAATGGAAGAGCAGCCCTAATGAGATTTCATATTTATAGCTGCCAAATAAATTGTGTTGGCATGTGTCCTTTTTCTACACTGCAGTGATTGAATGTCAATTCAACAGCATAGACACGGCATGGATGGTGAGGCTAGCTTATATGAGGAATGATATTATTAGAGTGGGCGGTATTTGTAGTTGGGTGGGGGCAGAAAAGTGTAATTAACTGAACCAATGCTTAGTCTTGACTTAATTAGAGAGTGTGGTCTCCCAGGCCCAGCTAAAGGACCAGTTTTGTGGCAGGGTGACAGGACCAGGCCCAAATGAAGATGGATTCTTATCCTCTCCACCTCACACCTTTCTGGGGAACTCGCACTACTAATTGTCTGTATCAATCTTCATTTGCTGTGCGACGACTGTGCCTCTAACTGCCCTCTCTCCTGCACCATTAAAACTCTTCTCCTTTACATTTCCCTTTTTACTGTAGATGTTCTACCGCTCAAGGGAAATACCCACAACTCAAAACATTTGCTATCCACACACCTGTGTAGGCAAGTCTTTAAATAAACCACTGAGTAAAAGAGGTGCAAATGAAACATCCGTCCATCCATTCTCTGTACCTGCTCACTCCGTTTAGTGTTGAATGTAGCTGAAACTATCCCAGCTTGCATGAGGTGGCAGGGTACAACCTGGACACGTCACTAGTCTGTCACATGCCAATACAGAGACAGAGAAATCCAAAATGGAATTAATTTAAACATCTCACTCATTTTTGATCTTGGATCATGAAATGATTCAAATTTAGGATGTGTAACAGAATATCAAACACTCAAAGGTTGAACTGACAGTGTTAAAAGTTTAAAGATGAAGCAGGGTTTATTCTTTGACTTCTAAATCAGTAAGTTGACCATTAAGTAAAAATTGAGATCTTCACAGTAAAATAGATAACTGCTTTTTCCCACGAGATGTACTCGAACCTCATTGGTGTTTTACTCATTCTCTTACTAGGAGATGGAAGCGGCAACGTCTTCGAGAAAGGGAGGAGAAGAGAGAAATGGGTGAGGAGCTTACAGACGACAGTGATGAAGAATTTGACGAAGGCTTCAAAATGCCTGGCTTCCTCTGGAAAAAACTTTTCAAGTAAGTTCAATTGAGAGTTATTTCAACATCTCCACTGTTACAAATTTTTTTAACCCTCAACTTAGACAGCAGTAACATTTGACTAGTAGCTGTAAAACAATTAGAGTATTAAAAGATATGTGAACATTGAATACTTTGTCTCGTAACAACCTTTGTCCTGAAATGATAATAATTAACCAAAGATTATTTAATTAAGACACCATAAACTTGATTCAATGCTACTGTAGGTCACTGTTATTCGTTATGTTTTAAAAACCTTAACACTAAAGAGGAAGTGTGGCATCACTTAGGCAGGCAAGCTTTGTTCTTAAATATAGGATTGACAAGTCCACATCTGATTGCTATTGTTCAGAACTTCTCATATGCCGTTTGGCAGGTGTTTTAAGTTTTTGCATACATATACACCACATTATCAGGTACCAGCAGACAGGTGTGCGGTGGATGTGGGAACTCCACTGTCAGCAGGCAGGTGGCATCCTGGGAGACGAGATGGGATTGGGTAAAACCATCCAGGTCATCAGCTTTCTGGCCGGGCTGAGCTACAGCAAACTGAGGACCAGAGGATCCAACTACAGGTACGCACACACACACACACACACACACACACACACAAGCAAACTGTGGCCAGAGACTGTGTGTCTGTATGGTATGAATATTTGATTAGGGGGATTTCTGCTTGAGAGTGTTCATCTGAATTATTAAACATGTTTCAATTATGAGACTCTTCACTTTCTTACTGCAGACATCAGAGAAAACACTGACACTCAGTATGTGTGTGCATGTGTTGGAGAGAGAGTGTGTGAGAGTGGAGTGTCTTTATGATCACTTAAAATGAATTTTGGACTCATGAAGTGGGTGTGCAGTAGTGTGGGACAACAAACCAACCATGGAGAACATGGTGATAATCTGTTTTACTGCACGAACTTCACTCATGCATTTAGAGGGTGGAGCTTCCCTGATGGTCAATACTCTGTCTACTATAGACGCCCACAAATTGATTGCTTGCAAACTCAATTATGGCCAAGTATCAATAGCTTCCACCAGGCAGAGGTTCATACCAGCCCATTAGTGTATCTTTGTGCATGTCTGTGTCTGTGTCTGTGTCTGTGTGTGTGTGTGTGTGTGTGTGTGTGTTTGACAAAGCACTTGTAAGTCTTCACAGATGAGCTGAGCATGTGTCCCACACACCTTTTTTCATTCATTTGTAAGGTGCAGCTAGTGAGTATATCTTTGTAGTAAGATCATCCTGCTCCGTCATCGTACCTGGACACTCAGCTTCCTCTATTTCCTTTATTCCTGAATGCATTACACATTCTAAACTAATGAAAGCACATATTAATTTCCCACTTAATGGGAAAAAGCCTTAGTTTTCTATAATTTGGTATAGAAATGATGACTAAAATTTGCTTATGAAATTTGCTGAGGTTATCCAAAGTTAAATGAACCTCGATTTCCCGTATTGCCCATCTTAATTGTAGTTTTGAGATTAAACATCTCTGTACTGTGTGTGTGGTTGCAGGTATGTCGGCTTGGGTCCGACCATCATTGTGTGCCCAGCTACAGTCATGCACCAGTGGGTAAAGGAGTTTCACACCTGGTGGCCTCCTTTCAGGGTGGCCGTTCTACACGAAACTGGCTCTTTCACTAGCAACAAGGTAATTGTTTGTTAATGTGTGTTGGTTTTTCATATTCATAATTCAGTTAGAAAGTTTTCTACAGGGTCTTTTTTTCCTCTGGGGGGCACTAGAGGTCTGTTTATGCAGCATTATCTCCTAACCTTCTCCCCTCTCTCCTCAAACCACATTAAAGGAGATGCCCTACATCGACGCTCAAGCGACCAGAGATGGTTAGGAATTGCACTGATGAAAACCTTTTTGTTTCTCTGTTGCAGGAAAAGCTTATTCCAGAGATAGCATCATGTCACGGTATTCTGATAACCTCATATTCAGCTGTGAGGAATATGCAGGACACCTTGCAGCGCTGGGATTGGCACTACATTATACTGGATGAGGGCCATAAGATCAGGAATCCAAACGCTGGAGTTACTACTGCCTGCAAACAGGTATTGTTTCAGACACATTCATGAACACACTCATTTAAAGTGGCTATACAGAGCTCTTCTTGAATACAATTAAACATTGTAGGATTGAAAAAGTAATACATGCCTTTTTAATTTGTGTCAGTTATCTAGATTCTCCCTCTCCACTTTCCTAAACATCATCAGAGTTTATGTTCCGACCTTTTAAGAAGCTATATGCCTCCATTCATTCTTGTACAGCAACATTAAGCGTTTTAGAGCTTCACATCGATCTTTAGGAATACATAACATTCATTTTCTCCTTCCTCTCGCTAGTTTCGCACTCCCCACAGGTTCATCCTGTCAGGCTCTCCAATGCAGAACAATTTGAAGGAGCTGTGGTCCCTGTTTGACTTTGTCTTCCCCGGCAAGCTGGGGACATTACCTGTCTTCATGGAGCAGTTCTCTGTGCCGATCACCATGGGAGGATACAGCAATGCCTCACCTGTACAGGTACTGAAACACACATACACAAACACAAATGCACAGTTAGAATTTGTTTAAATTCTGCTCCTTGATCGTTCTCCTCATTTTTGAGTCTTAAAACACATTTGAGAAGATAAGAACAGAATAGAAACCAGGTGTTAAGGCTGACCAGGGGATGTCATTCTACTTTTCTGTTTATTTTAAAATTAGGTTTTTAATCTTTTCATATAATTATAGAACAGATTAAGTTTTTAAAGGAGCACAATTACTTTGAAAATAGAATAAGTACAACACAAAGCCAAAAGGCTTATTGCTATTGTGGTTTAAAGTGAATGGGAAGCATCCATACAAAAAAAGGTACTCAGTTAATCCTGCAACCTGATAAATAAACCTATAACTGTAGTAGGGCTGTGTGATATGGCCTTAAAATAATATTGCAATGTTTTCAGGCTTTATCACGATACATTTTATATATATATTTATAGATAGATAGATATTTTGAAATCTCCTTAAAATCACTTCATAAATGCTGAAACTTGCCAACAAAATCATATATCACAATATTCTGACCAAATGCCTCTATCGATATTGCAACAATATTGTAGGGATGACTATTGGTACATAAAATAACAAAATAAAATTACATTTTTGATAAATATTCATTGGTAATCTGGAAATAATGACTAAGCAAGTATCGGAACAAGTAAAATAGTCTGGTAATTTGGAAAAAATTACATTTATTAAACGTAATGCAGCCTTTAAAACCAGGAAAAGACAACACTTTAGCCATATCATATATAATGAATTTAATATGATGTACAGTCTCATATCACGATAAAGATATAATATGGATATATTGCCCAGCCTGAAACCATAGCATAGGGAGAGACCGATGAAAGGCTTAAGTGTCATTTGACAATATCAGTCACACTCATGCATGTACGTGCAATTTTGGAGAGCTACATGGAAGCAAGTCAGAAAGAGAGATAGTGGAGCGATGGAGCCCTTAAGTGCAGTACAGGATAATGTAGGTCCATGCAAAGGAACTTCAGTACATCCCTAGTGTGTGCGAGAGAGAGGGAGAGGCTAAAGTGGAGAGCCAGTGAGCTAAATTGTAGCCCTTTGTCATTAGTGTTCAGTCGTTAATAACCCACTGACTGTATGGATTTAATTATTTAAGCTTGCTATTGATGCTTCTTCCGCTGTCGATAATAAAAACCTTTACTAATTATTAATGTTATTAAATGGTCAGAGAGGGCTAAGCTCTGCTGCCTTATCCTGTTCTCAAAATTCTCAGAGCAGCTGAGCAGGTCCTCAGCTGATGTTCATTTGTACGTACAGACAGATGTATGTAAAAATGTATGCACGTGGGGTGGGGTTGGATGAGCATGTGGATGTGGGATCCATTACTGAAGACACCCCCATGTGAATCCACTCAGCAGCTTGAGCATAGATCACTGGATCATCTGCTTCCCTCCTCTTCTTCTTTTCCACTCTCACCTCCATCGAGCCCTAAATCCCATCGTGTTATTGTCCCCTCCAGCTTTGCAGAGTGTCTTTGATCCCTCAGTGGACCCCCAGTGAGTTAATGTTTTAAAGGTTAACTGCCCTTTAGCACCGACTCTGGATGAGTTGAAGCAGCACATTTGCAGTGGGGTTCCTGGTGTGGGGTGGGACCGAGTGATTCTCAAGCTCTCTGCTCTGTTTCCAGTGGAGCTGGCCAGTAGTAGATGTAGTGGTAGATGAAAGAGGAGGGCTCTGTCTCTCGAGACCAGCTGCACTATGATCAATGTTTAATGGCTCGTACTGCTGAGAGGGACAGCAACATGAGGGAGGTGATGAGAGAGGGCGGGAGAGGGGCTGAACGACGACCATGCCTCAGGAAACACTGACGGGTGTGAGCGTTGACACGGTGAACTGAGTGTTGCTTTTGTTTGTGCTGAAAGGTTTAATTCTTGTTTTTCAGGTGCAGACGGCATTTAAGTGCGCCAGCGTGCTGAGGGACACCATAAATCCTTACCTGCTCAGAAGAATGAAGGCAGACGTCAAGGACAACCTCTCCTTACCTGACAAAAACGAACAGGTATTCATCATACCCTCAAGACATTTGACCCTCTCCTGTTGAAGTATCGAACAGCCTCTCACGCCTTGATCTCTTAACCGGGGAGGTGTTTATCTGATTGGATGTGACTGTATGTGCCACGTCTAAGGAGTATTTGATGAATGTGCATGGCCCTTGTCAGGTGAAGCCAGCTAATAAAGTCTTGGTAAAGTAAAAGAAGCAGGTATTCATTAAGGTGGCCAGTCCCTGGTCTGTCCTCGCGGCTGACGCTGGTTGACTCCTCAGTCCACTTCAGCTCATTAAGTCAGTCCCTCAGGACAGCAGTGGCTCCAAAAAACACCTTGCTTCCCTCTAATTTCTCTTCTCGCACACTGCACTTCATCAAGGGGCTTTAAAGTGGATGTTCACTGCTCATTACACACTCTTACACTGCCCTGTGTGTGTGTGTGTGTGTGTGTGTGTGTGTGTGTGTGTGTGTGTGTGTGTGTGTGTGTGTGTGTGTGTGTGTGTGTGTGTGTGTGTGTGTGTAGGTTCTGTTTTGCAGATTAACACAGGAACAGCGGCAGGTGTATCAGAGCTTCTTAGATTCCAAAGAGGTCTACCAGATACTAAACGGGGACATGCAGGTAAGCCTGGCTACCATAGTTTAAGCAGGATCACTGCATTTGTTTTATGCTTTTTCATTGTGTTGGCACTCTCAACATAAGGACAAGGAGGGCAAAACTCTCGGTGGAGACTTCCAGGAACAAGACTTTCCTTATTCATTATTTAACCTCTTAACTGATGAATATCAGTTCACTTTGCTCACTCACAGGCACTTGTGTGGGTTTGTATACACTCCTGTATACTTAAAGAACAACACCTTGAAGTGGCATCAGTAGAATGAAGTTTTTTTTTGCCATGTAAATTTTGTTAAACCCTTAATAGCTTGACTCAAGCATTCTTTAAGATGCTTTCTTTAAGGATGCTGTGCAGTTGGTCTTTTCACATTAGTCAGACCCTGGAGAGAGAGACTGGACCATTTATCACTACTGACCAAATGGACGTGGTTGGAGAGCCACGAGTGACCACAGCAGATTGTGCATAAACACACACACACACACACACACACACACATATGCTCTCATAGACATATTCAGTGGTCACTCTCAGTCCATTAACCACCATTACTAATGCAGTGACCGTTGGGCCTTCATCAAGAAACACAGCCTTTATGTCCGTAAATAAATTATGTAACTCATTCCTGTAGACTAAAGTAAATGTGTTTATTTGTTTAAAGGTGCAACGCTGTAAACTGCAGCGAACTCTACCAACCTTGTACACCAGTTTTGTCACCTGTCAACCAATTTTGTGTTCATGAATGAAATAACTATTTAAAAAACCTTTCTGTTCTTGTGTCATTTAGGTGTTCTCAGGTTTGATAGCGCTGCGTAAGATCTGTAACCACCCGGACCTTTTCTCTGGCGGCCCCCGGCTATTGAGGGGAATCCCAGAGGACCAGCTCACTGAGGAGGAACACTTTGGCTTTTGGAAACGCTCAGGAAAGCTGATAGTGGTGGAGTCTCTGCTGCGTCTCTGGCACAAACAGGGCCATAGAGTCCTGCTCTTCACTCAGTCTAGACAGGTGAGGAACACATTGCTCTGACTGTCAAATTCACTGACCGATCACTTTTCCAATTAATTGCCAACTTGTAAATGTCGTCTCTGCATTTGTTGTTGTGTTCATACAACCCCTGTGCTTGTAAAATTGCATGTGTGTGAGTGAGAGAGAGACAAAGTGTGTATGTGAGAGAGGCCCCAGCTGTTGCAGTCAATACCAATGAGATTATACCTCAGAGGGAACCTGAGACCCTCCCTGTCGGTATCTCTGTCCATGTAATATTAATCTGCTCTAATCCTTTTAGAGATAATCCAAACCTCAGCCACTCTTTTCCTCTCTCTCTGTGTTTCTCTCCCTGTCTTCCGTTTCTCACTGCCTCTCTGCCCTCTTTATCGTCTTCCCCCTTTCCAGATGTTGCACATCTTGGAGGTGTTTGTGACGGAGAATAACTACTCATACCTGAAAATGGACGGTACTACCACAATAGCTTCCCGACAGCCCCTCATCGCTCGCTACAACGAGGTAAGGATTAGTCATCCCTAATGGCTCTGAGTGTTTCCCATGAAAATCCCGTCCTGGGGGACACAATGCTTCAGTGGAACTCTGCACACCCTGAGGTGGAAACACTAATTGATGACAATCTGTTGTTCAAACTGGATGTATCGTGTTGTCTCTGTCAATGTGGGTGTATCTTCAGAGGAAAGAATTAAAATTTATAGCTAATAAAAAGTGATCAAACCTGTTTCTCTTTATATGCCAAAGAAAACAATATCAGTACTTTTGAATTAATTTGTTTATGTCTAATACAAAGTGTGATCAGGATTGACATTTTTTTAAGGCGACTTGAAATGATTGTTTTCTTCTCTGCACAGAGAATAAAGTAACCAAAAGCACAGTTTAGATTAAGCGGTTTGATTCTCTTTAAATACAACCCCAATTCCAAAAATGTTGGGATGCTGTAGGACTCTCACATCTCACTTTGGGGTTTGCTTAATGATAAATAAAGTCTATCAGTCGAAACATCCCAACTTTTTAAATTTATAAATTTAATTTAAAAGAACAGGACGTTGTTGTTACATTAAATATTACACTAAATAATAGTTAACAATTTACTAATTATATTTATTCATTTAATTATAACCTGAAGAGATTATCAAGACAATTGTTAAATTGTGGACATGATTTTCATGAATTAGTGACATTTATATTTTTCCCTCGTGTTATTTTTCTTACAGGACAAATCCATTTTTATCTTCTTGTTGACCACTAAAGTCGGAGGTCTGGGAGTCAATCTGACTGGAGCCAACAGAGTCATCATCTATGACCCAGACTGGAACCCCAGTACCGACACACAGGTTGGACAGATGCACACACACTCAATAATTCAAATTAAACATTTACCAGGCGCTTTATTTCTCATGGATTTTTATTCTTCTGCTTATGTATGTGTATTATTTTCGACTTAAAATGACTGACATTTGTAGTTGGACACCAGCTTTTCCTACTTCTCACTATTTTTACCTTGTTAAGTTTAAACCTATTATAACCTTGATTACGCATTTCAGATAATTAACCTTAATAATTTATTTGAATGTTATGTTGTTCATAGGCGAGGGAGCGGGCATGGAGGATCGGTCAGAAGCAGCAAGTGACGATCTACAGGCTGCTGACTGCCGGCACCATCGAGGAGAAAATCTACCACAGGTCAGAGTGACGTTTTTATCTTCGACCATAATCACTTCTCTACACGTCATATTCAATCACAGAACTCAATAAAAAACAGATTTAGAAAATCCTGCACTGTCTTTAGTGCTGTCTCTCGCATTGTCTGGCATTTTAGTTGTCTTGCCATTGACTTCACGTGTTCATGAATGTTGGTAATAACATGACTAATTGCTCACATCACTGCTGTATTACCACTTGCACTATCCCAGTTCTCAGTAATTGAAAAGCTTTCCTGCATTATTAAATGGCCAATCTAGGACTTCTAAAGTGTTGCTCTGTTTGGTTCGGCTCTGTAAAGTGCTTTAAAAAAGCAGGTTGGAAGAACTGCAGGGATTCTATTTTGGTACCTACAGTAGAGCGGTTAACTAATTTTCTCATCCATCAGCCAAACTACTCTGTGGTGACAGAGGATTGGGGTTGCCTGCTGAGGTAAAATGCTGAATTACAAACAAGTATCTAATTCTGTATTTTATCTGTTGCAATTCAGGCAAATCTTCAAACAGTTTTTGACCAATCGTGTTCTGAAGGACCCCAAACAAAGACGCTTCTTCAAGTCTAACGACATTTACGAGCTCTTCACCCTGTCTGACCCTGATGGAGCTCAGGGAACAGAGACCAGTGCCATATTTGCAGGTCTGTTTTGTTCTCATCAGAGAAGCATTTTATTGTTCTGTCATTAGATTATCTGAATCTCATCCCAGGTTTTGTTTTGATTCTCATACAGGTACAGGCTCTGATGTCAAGGCACCCAAGAAACCTGAGAGGCCAAGGCCGTCACACACATTAAACCACGGTAGCCGTGTACATAAACACTCCACTGCAAACCAGAATGAAACTGGTGTAGACAGCAGACACTCCTCAACAAACATTCCTTTATTAAGTGACGGAAACACCTCTCCATGCAGTAAAAACTCTCAGGATAAACCCAATGTCCCGACGGACAGTCAAAGCACCAATCAAAATGGCGTGGACGTAGAGCCAAATATTTCAGCAAATACACAACCTACAGGACAAAATAATATAGACTGGGATGCAGACAGGCCAGCAGTGAAAAACTCAAACAGCTCTCACCAACACAGAGACAAAGAATCTCCCCTGACGAGCCCACAGAAACACAGAGAAAAGAGGAAGCACTGCAACACATCTGACTCAGACAAACACAAACACAAGAAACGTAAACACACCAAGGATGCTCGGTTTGAAGGCCACCGCATCTCTCACTTGGTGAAAAAGAGGACCTTTAATAAAGAGGAGAGTGGAGACAATGAGGGAGATCAGCAGAAGAAATCTGATGATTACGTCTTGGCAAAGCTCTTCAAGAAATCTGGTAGGCCCGTCAGCCATATCAGATGTGGTTTATTTAAAAAAATAAGAGCTGCTTTGTTGACTGTTTTTGCATCTCATCCTCCTCTGTCTTCTCCAGGTATCCACAGCGTGATGCAGCATGACACCATCATGGAGTCCTCCAACCCTGACTATGTTCTTGTGGAGGCAGAAGCCAACAGAGTGGCCAAAGATGCCATGAAAGCCCTTAAGGTTTCTCGCCAGCAGTGCAGGCTGCCCTACAATAGACCTCCACCTCCTCCGCCTGCAAGGTACACACTTGGTCTAGATTTAGACTGGTTTAGAGCTTCACTCATCTCTTTTAAAACAAAAATGTCTTTTTCCCTCGTTTGCTCTCTCAGGAAACGGTTTGGACAAAAGAAGAATTCTCTCTTGGTTGCACCTGCTGTTCAAACTGTGCCTACTCCGAACAAATGCAAGGTAACAGCATCGTTGTTATGAAAGAAATGCAGTATAATTAGAGAAACTATTTTATATTTGTGATGCCATTTTGTGTAAATTAATTTGTGTCTCTTTAGGATGCTGCTATTATTAAGAAGTCCGTGTCAAAGAAGCCTGGCTCATTAGCTCATTTCAGTGGGGAGGGAATCGAAACTGAGCCAGACTCCGCCCCGCTCTCCTCCACCTCCCTGCTGGCCAAGATGAAAGCCCGTAATTACGTCAGCCTGCCCTCCAGCCAAAGAGAAGACGTGGAGGAAGAGGAGGCTGACTCTGGAGCGCCAGGAAGGAGCTCCTCCCCAGCTCCGCCCACCGAGCACGACGAGCTGCTGGTGGATCTGCGTAACTTCATAGCCTTCCAGGCGCATGTGGACGGACAGGCCTCCACCCACGAAGTGCTGGAGTATTTCAAGCCAAGACTGACCAAGGAGCAGGCGCCTGTGTTCAGAGAGCTGCTCAGGAGCATCTGTGACTTCCACAGGACTTCTGGTCAGGAGGGCATCTGGAAACTGAAGGAGCACTTCCGCTGAGTGCTCAGACTGAACCGTGATACATACGTCAGTGTTCGAGCCTGTGATATCCGCTTGTTTTTTATCACTTTGTATGATATTTACTGTCAAACTGAGAATTTCTAACAAAAACACATCTGTCACACTCAAAATTGATAACTTCACATTATTACAGTTTGTAATTGAAGGACCATGTTGTAGGAAAGCCATTTGTCTCTACAATGGACTATTGGCTTAGCTGATAAACTCATGATTATCTGTTAATTATGAGTTAACTAACTCTTGATGGAAAGTCCATTGCAGCTAGTTTATAATGTGTTTCAGCTGCAGGGGGAACGTTGGTGCTCATTCAAGCGTTGTTGCCATTGCTTCTGTTTTGTTCCATTGTTGTTTGGTTATACTTGAATTCACTTGTTCTGCCTGAAAGTTAAGACTGTATATTACAGTGAGTAATGACTTACTCGGAGATGTATTGCTTTCAGGATGTCTCAGAACAGTCTCTCTTGTGTCACATTTTGTGAAATGTAATATGGGGAGTAGTTTGTCATTTTGTAAATAAAGCCAAATCACAATTTTGGTACATTTTGTAATGCTGACTTTTTTTGAAACTATGTGCAATTATAGTTGGGGTGGAGGGTGTGCAGAGCTTCAAAATAAGATTCAAATGATCTACCTCCAGTAATTTGTGAACAAAAGGAAAGTTGTGTCATGTTTTTATAAAAATAAAAAACTCTGAATGCACTGTGTTGCATATGTTGTATGCAATAAATCTGTAACTGCGTTTTTCTGTTTGATTATTTGAAATGTGTGTATGATAAAGGATGACTTTTTGAATTAGTCTGAAATAATTCCAGAAAATAATTATACTTAAAAAAGTGGGTGATCTTCCCATAAACACATGTTCAATTTTCCATATTAACCCTTAATGGTGGTGTATATGGACGTTTTGATAGAATTTGATATATATATAAATGTGGTACAATAAAGCTCACTTTCCAAGAAAAAGGACCATTATGAAGTTTTTATTTGAGTATAAAAGTGTGTCGCTGACCAGGGTCCTGAAATGTGGTCCGACAGAAGAAAAAAAATCAAGGAACATGTGTCCCCAAATATAAAAACCTCGTTCAAGTCTACTTGTAAAATTGTTTCACACCAACGCAGATGAGAGTGTAATTTCATTTAGTCATTTAAGCCACCATGAGAGGCTGGAGAGGAAAGGCGCTGACAGGAAGCACACACACACAGAGACACACACAGACACACACTTCAGGCCTGCACTCTTGTCAGAGTTGTCTAGACCAAATATTGGGATAAAGTTATCAACCGTTATTTGATTTCAATTTTCTCCACGCACCTCGCCGAGGTCATAATAACAACTTTATTTTCAGTGGTGCATAAATTAATTACGCGCATTTAATAACTAAAATATCATTATATTCCCCCTTTAATAACATAAACGCTGCACGCCAGGGAAACCCTTAATAGCGCGGGGCCCTGTAACTGGCCATTATCCGCCTGTAATGATATTACAGAACCAATTACGCGCCATTAGAAGGGATTTTCTGCACTTTATGTGGTTTAGTCCAATCCCGCACTCCTCTTCTAAATTTCAGCTGCTTCTCGAAGCCTCATTTTGCCTCCACCTCAGAGACGCATGGCGTCTGCGCTCTGCCGTCCCAGATGCGCTTTAAAACTAATTGAAAGGGTCCCGCAGCAGATCATTTATCTGAGGAAGCGAAATAAATCGCAGGACCCCTTGCTGTGAACAAAATCAAAAATTTGGCCTTGTGAGTGTTCTACATGCGCAACCCCTTGTAAAGTGGACCCCCTAACACACCCTGACGAGCAATTAACCCACCCGACAGTCAATCTAAAACCCAAAAGCAGTCATCCTCCTTTTTTTAATATATGAAAGAACCAAATAAAAAGTGCAGCGGGTATGTGTGCATGTTTATGGTTAGGGAATATGCTTGACTCTGGAATAACAATCACTTGTGATGAATTTTTTTGGCACCAGAGCAGAGTTGCCGTTTGCCACCCTGGGTATATCTCCCCTCTCCCCATCTCTTTCTTTTTCTATCTTTCCCTGACACACACACATACACACACACACACACCAGGGGTTGGGGGTGAGAGAGACAAAGCCGTGATAATCCGATTAGGACCAATTAGGCGTGAGATTCTGCGACACTAGCTGAAAGCCTTAACACTCTGTAGACAGTTATACAGTTATAGAGACATCTGGACACTCCCAGAGAGAGACAGAGAGAGATGTGAGTGGTGTGTGTGTGTGTGTGTGTGTGTGTGGGTGTGTGTGGGTGTGGGTGTGTGTGTGTGCGTGTGTGTGTGTGTGTGTGTGTGTGTGTGTGTGTGTGTGTGTGTGTGTGTGTGCAGGAGAGGGAGGGAGGGAGGGAGATGTGGACACTCCCAGACAGAGAGTCAGAGAGTCAGAGGAAGTGCAGCAGCCTCCTCCTCTCTCCAGCGGGAAGTCACTCACATCAGCATCCTCACACTGCAGGTAGGATGCTCCCTCTCTGTCTATCTCTCGCATCAACTTTGAATCTCTCCAAGTGTCGGACCGTTTCCGCCTCTTCTTAGGACGATTATATGTGTTAAAATGTTCCCTCCACACAGATCCGAGGCTTCGCGCTGAAACTTTTGTCTCTGTTCCAGGTTCAGTTTCGCAGCTCGGAGACGCGCCAGGATGTTCTACTTTCACTGTCCGCCTCAGCTGGACGGAGAGTGCTGTCGCTCCAACACATGTAAGTTTCCTCTTCCGCATATAGATTTCAGTTTTAGCTGCCGTTATTATTTTATAGAACTAATCAGGTGTCTGTTATTTAAAGCTAAAGAAAAGTTTGGCGATGTTCGGGCTGCGCACTTGCGCGCACAAAGTGTGTGTTGCGTTGTCGGAGGAGCGACAAAAGGCCCGAGCAGATGTTTTCTTCTGTCTGTTTTTTTTTTTTTATGATCACATTCAAATGAGAACGAAAGTGAAACTTATTTTTATGCAGTGATAAATTTAAATATATTCTCATCCAAACAGATATTTAAAATCTTTAAAAATTAAAACTTCAATAGCTTCGGCGCTTGATGATTATAAATACACATTTCTCAGTCTAAATCAGCGGGTATTTTCTATTTCCCACACACTCAAAGGTGGATATAAAGGGTTAAGTCAGATTCCCCCTCTGCGATGTCAATCTGCTGGCTGTTTTGGTGAAAAGCGCTGGTGGTTTGGCCCCGGGGCAGAAGGGGCGTTTTGTCCCGGGCACAGATGTTGGGTGTCATGCCTCTTAGTCCGTCATGGTTCCCCTCAGACACCCGACATCAATGTTTCATGCAACTAATGGAAACAGAAAATGTGCCAGAGAATAAACTCCATAATCATTTCTGCTTTGGCCAATATGTGTCGTTTTTTTGTCCGCGTTTATATTCTAGACATGGAATCTTGCAAGTTTTATTTCTAACACATTTACTGAATTAATTTAAATGAGCACATTATTTTATTGGCTGACTGAATTCTCTCTAATAAACTTTTTTTCCTTCTATTTTTCCAGTGAATTCAAGCGGGTTTGGCAACCACGCCCCGGCTGATTTTGATGATGGATTTCTCCGCAGAAAACAGCGCAGAAACAGAACAACATTCACTTTGCAACAGGTAAATATTTTACAGGGGAAGAAACAGAGCGCAAGAAATATCTGAAACCTCACTGAGGGGCGAAACAGGCACGTGTTAAATATCCAGGAAGAGAATAAAACAATTGGTGAAGTTTTCAAAATAAAGGACTTTGACGGAGAGTTGTGCCAGACAAAAAATAATATAAAATAAAAGCCTTTATAATTGATAACAACCTTAAAGAAAATACATATGAAAATAAACATACAAGATTAGGAAACCTCTTTGAATAAACATTTATCCTTTTGAAGATCATGCGTGGGTTTAGCTGTAAAATTGTCCTCTGTGATCAGCAGGCATTCTGATGTCAGGCCAGTATTTACGCCTATTTCAGGCTTTACTTTACTTATTTAATCAAATGGGGCCATTTATTGTAGTCTGTTATCCCTGTTAAATGTTTCAGTTTATACCATTTATAGTTTATATAACTAATCAGGGTAATAGAAAGAAAGAAAGAAAGAAAGAAAGAAAGAAAGAAAGAAAGAAAGAAAGAAAGAAAGAAAGAAAGAAAGGTGATGAAGAAGTCAACCATTATACAATGTAGTGAAACTGGTTCCCTGCATTTAACCCATACCGGACAAGCAAAGGCAGACAGACAAAAAGAAAGAAAGAAAGAAAGAAAGAAAGACAAATAAAGCAAATATAAAATAACATATTAGTCCAGCAGTACAAAACAAACTTATTGACAGTATATCCTAACTGGTGTGTTGTGTCCATGCAGCTGGAGGCTTTGGAGGCTGTCTTCGCTCAGACTCACTACCCGGACGTGTTCACCCGGGAGGAGCTGGCCATGAAGATCAACCTGACGGAGGCCAGGGTGCAGGTAGGCTGCAGCAGCGTCATGTGTCCTGGGCACGTTTGACCAGGCGGGAGAGAGGGTAAATTAAGCCACTCTGTCATTCCGGCGATGCACTTTAATAACATCAACATAATGGTGAATATTAGATTAGCCTGATTAATCGGTCATTCATAATTAACCAGCGATAATGTTCCTCACTAATTTGTCCGCGTCTCAAAGGTAGGAATACATCATCCGTGCAGATCCCTCCGCCGTGACGCACACAGAAAACGATATGTGCTTTTAAAAGAGGGCAAAGCCTGCAGCTTTCTCTCTCTCTCTCTCTCTCTCTCTCTCTCTCTCTCTCTCTCTCTCTCTCACTACCTCTCTCTCTCTCTGTCACACACACACACACACACACACTTTAAAACACACCAAAAAGAAACACACACCTTAAATTTGGCAATTTATATTCCGCTCCTGCCCTGCACATATGCGCCGTTATAAACTTGGCCAGATGTAATTAAGTTATGTGTCCTGTATGTAATTTCCTGCATTCCAGATTTGCTTTTGGGTTTTGTTGTGCGCGCAGATCTAATTGTGGGAAATATAATAGTTTGCCTTTTGTTCCCCAGGGTCATCTTACTATCGCTTAAACCCAATGGCGGGGTTGATAATGGAATCCGGCGCTGTAAATTAGGGATTGTAAACAAATTATTCCCCTCCTAATCCGATTACCACATTCCTATTATTAAATCTGAACATGAATCCACCGCAGTATGCAGGGATATTAAACTTACATTATTATTAGAAAATAAATTTCCTTTCTGTTGTAGTGTTGGTGCCCCCCTTTTTGTAAAGTGTCAATGGGCCTCCCCCGCATTAAGAGCACGCAGCAAATTGAGATTAATGGAGCAATTATAGCCCATTCAGAGAGGGTGTGTGTATGGGGGGGGCGCGACTTCTAGCTGGAAGGTGCAGGGGTGAGATAAGTCCATTGGTTGTATTGTTGTCCTGCCACCAAAATGTTGTCCTTTCTTTATGCCGAATGAATGCATGTGTTTTGTTTGGCTGTTGACATCATTTGTACCTCGGGTACAATGGGAGGGATGCAGAGCACATGCACACCGACTCTAACCTCCATTCACACATCATGATTAATGCCTGCTAGAACCAAGTCCTAATCGAATCTGATGTTGTCAAACAATCACTAAATAGGGAAATAAACGACTTCATCATGGCCGCCTCTCTCTCGGGCAGCACAACTGTCAGTGGGAAGTCATTAAAATATGATAATGAAAAATTGCTCAATTAAATGTTGTTATAGGCAGTGACCTTCATTCGATTAAGACACCAGAACTTGGCTATATGTTCTCAGCTGGGTGGATGGGGAAGTTTTTGGGGGGTAAGTCAGGGACTGTGGGACATAAGAGGGCTGGTGTGACGTGTTCAAACACCTTTTTGGTTTAGGAGACGAAACAAAGCAATCAGAGGAATTTGAGTTTGAGTCTGTTTCTCAAAAAGAAGAGAAATTCAGAAAATCGGTTATAAAGCTGCTTTCAATACATAAAACTAATGGTTGCAAACTGCTAATGTGTGCGCGATATCCAGATCTAATTAGTCATTTAATTTAATTGTTTTCTCTTTCTGTCTTCCCTTTTTTCATTTTTTATTCTCACGCAGGTTTGGTTTCAGAACCGCAGAGCAAAGTGGAGGAAGACGGAGCGAGGTAGCACAGATCCTGAAGGAGGCAAAGAGCAGATGAGCGAGGGCACTCCTCCATCTCGCAGCATCAACTCTCAGTCCCCGGTGGACCACAGCAGGAAACAGAAAGAGCCGCTGGAGATGCAGCAGAGGTGAGAGGAGACGGATGACTTTTGTAGCTGTGGGAGGAATTTGTGACAGAAAAGGTTGCTGGTCCAGATTTGCAGACTGTGACGGAAATAAATAAGAGGCAATATCCTTTCCGTCAATAACTGACGCCACAAAACTCTGACAGCCACGTAGATCATTTCTGTCAATTGTCTTTAATAAACACTTTCAAATAAATTGACTATGAAACAATAAAAGCAACAGAGAAAACCAGCTCAGCAGTGCAGAAAGTTAGAAAATAGCTGTAGATATTTCTAGAAAAGGTGTACTTAAAGAATCATTTGTTAACATTTCACTAGATGATTGGATACAGTTTGTCTGTTGTTTCCAGTATCAACAGGACAGTGGGTCCAAGTGGTCCCTTCTTCCCGTCTTGTATACCAGGCACCCTCCTCAACTCTGCCACCTACGCCCAGGCCCTCTCACAGGTCGCCACACTGAAAGGTAAATATGATTTTTCAGTCATTTTGCAAATAAAGATAGTGTTAATGAAGATGATGATGATGATGGGACCCTCTTTTATTATTTCACAGGTAATGGTTTGTGCTCCTGCTGCGTCTCCGACCCCATGGGCCTGTCCTTCCTGCCGCCCTATGGTTGTCAGGGTAACCGCACAGCCAGCGTGGCCGCCCTGCGCATGAAGGCCCGTGAGCACTCGGAGGCCGTGCTGCAGTCCGCCAACCTGCTCGGCGCGGCGACCGGGCCCGGCACCGGCGTGGGAGTCCTGTCCGGGGTGGCCAGGCCCGCTGTGGGCCCTGCCATCGAGGTGCCCGGCGCTGTGGGAAGAGGAGGAGACAGCTCCAGTCCCAGCCCGGCCAGCAAGGTGCTGGGCAGCAGTCCTGACAAACACCCTCACTGCTCCAAGGACCCACTGGAGAAAAAGTGAGGCGCCGGACTCAAGCGTGGATGTACTGATACTCTAAATCTGTGTGATCGTGCCTGTCGTTACTACTCTACTCTACTCTGGTCCTATGAGCAACTAAGCACAACTACTGACTGACTCCAGAAAAGGCCTTGGAGAGACTTTATATCACAATGTATGGATGCAAACATTGAAATATTTATTTGACAGTAAATTATTATTGTTTGTGAGAAATGCTGAATATTTGGGGCCTTGTTAACCCCATAGAAGCACAAGTGTGGTTTTGGATCTATATGTGTCTTCGTGCACTCTTGGACTCTATTTGATGGACTAACATAGATACAACGTGTGTGCAACAAAGACCTACTTGATAATGTGAATTTAAATAATCCTGATACATTTTTCATAAAGAGGACAGATGCTTACATTGTGAATGTTCATGCATGTAAACTGTAAGTGTAGAACTGGTGGCGGGGCTGTGAGGATTTTTGGCAATATAATGTTTATGCCGTCAGGTCAGTAAATGGGCTCAAACAATCTCTCCTTCTTTTTGATTTTTAGAGTGAAAGTGCACTTTAATATTAATCAGCCATTTTCAGTGTAAATGTGTACATGTGCCAGAATACAGTATGTTCATGTGTGAAGCCCAGGCAGGCTGAAGCAGACCCAGTGACGGAGCGCTGGTTGTCCCTTCCACTCTGTTAGCACATCTGTAGCATCAGCAGACAGGGAACACACCGGTCCTGTTGTGACATGTTCTTTAAAACAATTAAAGATGTAGTCGCTCATGTTCCTCTCCTGTTGCCTCTCGCTCCAGCCATCTGTTCTGATACATTATTTATCAGTTTCCCTTAAAGCCGGGAGAGGAGAGCAACCGTGACTCTTATTATTTATTTACTTTTAGGAGCGCTCTTCCTCTTTTCTCTTCCTCTCCCTGAGCATTATTTTAATAAACCCCCATTAAACATGATATATGCTATTTATTAATGTTGAATTTCCATTTTAAAAAACATCATCTTCTCATCACCTCAGGGCTCCTCACGCTGTAGGCAATACGTTTGTTGATTTATCGTTCCTAAATATCTCTCCTCACCAGAATGACTCCTGAATAAAGGATCAGCTGATCAGATTGAGAATACTTAACCGCCGAGCACACGACCAGTAGTTGGCCTGATTCAATTTGCGTCCTTGAGGATTTTCAGGAAATTACTTTTGATAGTCAATAACACAATTAAGTAAACTACACACACATTATCATGAATAATTGATAAGAAATTATGTATTACCACGAAGTACTGGTTCAATAATTGATGAGGCGACACCCCGGTGACACAGAAGAGGGAGATAATGTCAGAAGTCGTGCCAGGTTGTACACAGAGTACACAGCACTCACATCCTCTTTTCTTTTTCCTTTTTTTTTTTACACCATTATGTGTGCATGTTGTAAATACCCTACAAATATTCCAATAAAGTGATGCTTTCACTGACTATGAGCCACCCTCTTGTGACATTAACACTTTTTAGGGTTTGATGGGATTTTATTTTATTGGAACAACATATTTACTGACAAAAAACACAAACATTACCATAAAAATAAATTGGAGCCAAATAAAAGTCCAAATGCAATCAAAACAAAGTTTGAAAATCAGAACCTATTTTTATAATATATTTTGTCTCATAATATTGTTGTATAGCAGGTACTGTATCTATTCATGCTCTAAATAATATTACCAAAAACATCATGTCCTAATATAATGATTTTGCTTTAAGTGCATGAGAGAGCTCCAGAGCAAAGATGTTAAGCCCCCTGACATGGCAGCTAATGATAACACAATATCCTTATACAAATCAGCTCCTTTTCCAAAAATGTACCAATATGGACGACGGAATCCAGCCAACTCATACAAAAGACGTGGAAAAACACATTCAATCTCTCCAAAATTGAATACAGTAGTTGTGGAATTTAATCATTAGCCAAAACAAAGGATGCTGAAGTTATAATGACTCCGATCATCATTAAGTTCTGCATGGTGCCCATAATTCACTGCTTTAATATTTGATAAACAAGTCAAGTTGGTGTTGACATTCAGCTGTGCATGTGGCATCATTGATAATTTTCTGTCACCTAAAAAAAGTCCTGAGGCGGTTTTGTGGAGCATTGTTATATCAAATTAGCTGGAGAGCAGCCAGAAAAGCAGACAAACATGGTGAATATGGGGGACAGCAGTTGAACTCTGTTCTTACAGTGCAGTTAATGGGCTTCTTTTGTTGCGGTAATGAAATATTTTGCAGGGATGTGGGGAAATATGTCCTGAAACAGGGAGACGCTGTGCACATGCACCCATCCACAGACAATATAAGGCACATAGAAAGAGACAGTATGCCCAAGAAAGTCTGGCATATACATACAATTCTTTTGCTTGACATTGGGAGCAACACCTAAAATTTTTACTATTCATGGACTTAGCTCCCAAAGTCAGGCATAAAGTGAATTCAAGGCCGGTCCACTGAAGAGCCAAAACAGCCAGTATCATCTTTGCAGCGAGCTGATCAATAACCCAATCAATTAGAATCAATTAAGCGAATCTCTAAATGGACATAATACAAACAAAGCATATCTTAATGCAGCGAGTAATGTGCCTGTCTGCTGTCTGCCACATAACCACAGCTCTGCTCCTCCTTACTCAGCACAGGGAAGAAGAGCATCCTCAGCGTTTTTGATCAATGCTTACAGCCCTCTGTAGTTTCACAGCACAACTATGATGAAGAAAAGTTACACTGTGCAAAAAACAATGTATGATTTGTATCAAAAAAGGCAAAAATTTCAGTACAAATCAAAAGGAATTGAACGCCTGTTCTCAGTTTGTCCACTAGAGGGACTTAGTGAGCAGGAAACTTGTCCTGACTCCCCACAGCAGGGCTTCAAACTTCAGTGGGAGAATTGAGCGTTTTGTAGAAACTCACACTGAGCAAGTCTTGCTGAGGGAGGCTTTTGCAAATTAAATTTCATTAATCAAAACATTTTTTAATAAGTGCTGAGTATTGAAGGCCCAAAAGTGAGAAGATAAACAAGATGATGTAGCAGCAAGCTGCAAATTCTGGATGATTGAGATCAGTGAAGATAATTATCTCATCTACATGGAAGAACTCTAAAGACGGATGTTGCTGAATGACAAGAGTCCAGCGTGGAGGGAAAAATGGTGGATGTGAAGGCCGTGTGGGTGTGGGTGGAGGTTGTTTAGAGGGGAGGAAAGAGATTAGTTAAAAAGGGATTACCTCAGCCTTTCTCATAGTTAAGTGAGCTGTATACAAAACCATGTGTGTGTGTGTGTGTGTGTGCGGGCATATGTGGAGGAGTGCGTCTCCATTAAGGCCCATGTGTGTGTGTCCATCAACTTGCCAGGCCGGCCCTGCACCCGCCGCCAAGAATCCCAGGAAACTATCTGCTACAGCAATCTCCTATTATAGCAGCAGGCTGCAGGAGGGGAGGGCGAGAGGGGGGTCGAGGAGGGAGGTACAGTTCCTCCCCTTCCTCTGCCTTATGGCCTTTTCTGCTGGGGGGTGAGTGAGGCTGTAGCCAGGGAGATTAGACTTGTATTGCTGTAATAAGTGAGTGCTAAAATTCACAGTGAAACAAACCGTCTGGGTGTGTGACATCAAATGAAAACCTCCTGAGGAGGAAAATGAATGAGAAATAAGACAAATCTGCCAAAAAGTTTCTGTTTCTGGTTTTAGAGTCAAGCGAAGGCTACTGTCAAGTGTGTGTTGATGATAGCAGGTGGGTGGTGACCAAGAGCCACTTGTTGACACTCCATATAGTGCTTGTCAGTGCTGTACAACGAAGAGGGTGTGAGCAAATTGAGTTATTTATGTCTCCCAAAGGAGCATCCAAACTACAAACTACAGACCCCCCCATGAACCACAACCACTCTAGCAATCTCCAGGAAATTAGGTTTTTCTCCCGGCTTCAACCCAACAGCCTCCTTAACCAGTTTTAACACTTTACCCAGTCTGTGACAGCTAGTTCTAGCTGCTAACGGCAGGCAGTTAGCTGTCCAGATTTATAAATAGTTTAGAGGCTGTTTGTTTCATCCGTCTGACACTCGACACCGAAGGATCTCACAGATCCGCATGCGAGCTCAAGCCCTCATTCTGTACCCCCATGGTGGACTCTCTCTGGGACAGCTCCTCTATTTCTGTCTGGTCTCCAGCCCCGAGCCCCGCTGCCTGCCTCTGGTCAGATGCTCAAAGATCTGACTGTGGACTACGCAAAGGTTTTTGCTTTGGATTGTTGTCAATAGAAAGAGCCAGAGAGGGATTGAATGAGGTGACGGTGCAGGATCAGATCAGCAGAGGGGAGACGGAGCCTTTTGAAGAGTTTAGAAGAAGGTCCAAATTATGGATTACAAAACTGGAAGGTAAGACAAGAGCTCGTTCTTCACTTTTGTTCGTGTTGAAGGAGACACTTAAAAATGATAAAAATTAAACCTTCCACACATGCATGCTGTCTCATGTAAGAGAGGACATTTTCATGCAGATAAATAAAAGACATGACAAACTTCCCTGCTTCAATCTCCAAAAGAAAACACACATTCACCTACTAAAGGTATTGACTGACAGAATTGTATTTTATTCCACAGTTGCTGACATTTAATAAACATTTAGTCGTATCCTTTCTGCTCCCAGAAGAAGTTTTGGACCTCTGAAAACGAGGCCTCTTTGGTGTCAGGTTTTAGAGCTGGGGGCCCGTCACTAGACAAAAATAAACCACATCACATGCAAGAATGAAGAGAAATCACTATGACAGTTTGATATGAGAGGAACACAATTAAGGGACAGTTACCATAATTGTGCATGATTTTTGATGCTTCGTTCTTGATGTATGTAGATTTGTCCAGTGGATAGAATGTGTTGTTTGGGTGTTAATAGAGTGACATAAGCATTGCTGTTGTTTTAAGGAAAAAGGTGTTTCAACTTTCATTCATTTCTGCACCAGTTTCATCCGACATTGACCTTGCCAGTCAGTACAACATTTTGGTGTGTAGCTGATCTGTGGATGCGTATGACATGGGTGGCCTCCAGGTCAGAAGATATTAATGAGCTACTGGATATTCTGAGAAAGGTGACAGCTGCAGTAAATTTAATCAGAACATAACCATGACGTTACCTTGTTGCATCTAAATGTGCAAATGTTTTATTTAACAAGTACAACAGAGGGAGTACGAGTATAAGAAGGCTACAAGACAGCTCCGTCCCCAGGTTGGAAGAAAGAAATTATTATTTTTGATGCTGATGTTTTGCATCATATAACATGCATTTTAGATCCAGTTAATTACAACCACAGTTTTAAAGGCCCTTCACTGACAATGTACAACAGCCAGCTTACTGTGAGTGATGAGTGAGAGTAACGAGGCCAGGAGAAGTTATGGTGTCAACAGATACACATATGTCACAGCACTCACCCTTGGCCTTGCCTGTTTCAGATTTACAGATCAGAAAAAACTAATTGTATTTATTAAAAAAAAAATGTACAGACTCATTTTGTAACATAAATGTTTTTATATTCTTGTTAAAAAAACATTTTTTTTTATTAACTTAAATGTCACATTTTAACATCTGCGATGATGGATTAAGTACTTGAACCAGCAATAAACCTTCTTATTTTATCTCTCAAATCTCAATTTAGCAGCATGTCTACGTAAGGATATTATTATCTGCTTTCCACCTGCTCTCCCGTACTGTAGTAAAACCAAAGGGGGTTTTCCAAAAAAGATTAGTTGCCAGTGTAATGTTTCAATTCACCGGTCCTATTCTGACTTTTTGACACTTTGATTCAAAGAGAAACATCTTCATGAAAGTCTAATTTGCTAAATTGTCTTATCAACATTAACAAACTGATAATGTGACATTATATTTTAGTTACTTGTTTAAACAATTTCACTTTCAAACTTTTAATCTGTGCGTGTGCGTGTGTGTGTGTGTGTGTGCGCGTGTGTGGTCAAGTTTGTGTGGATGTGTCCTGCTTTCCGAAAATAACTCACGTGAGGCTGTCCTTACTGTGCCTAGCAACAGTGTACTTTTATTCACAACATGTCTCTGAAGGTCATAGTGATTGACTGAAGGCTTTACAGAGCTGTTTTCAGACACGCATTCAGTACATTGCTGCTTAATGCAAAAGGAAAAAAAAAGCGTCTTACACGGCTGCTATCATAAATTAAGCAACACAACAGATTAGTTACATGAGACATGCGAGAGCCTGCAAACACTTCTGTAAAACTGTTTCTTTAAAGATGAATGGTAACGTAAACACTAATTCTTGTTTCTTTTCTCCTGTAGGAAGTCAACAAAATCCAGGATTTGTTCGGACAAAGACCAACTAAAAGGCATAATGCCTTAGGAGCTACTGGCTGTACAAAAGCCTGACTTGGACCCCAAACTCTGGGGCCTGTAACTTCAGCAGCAGGCAGAGTCTATAATTTTGAGGTCTGCGTTTGCATGAATGACTAAACAACCAGGACGGAGCTCTTTGTTAGCGAGCCTGCATCATGACCTCAGTTGAGAAGCGCCGCTCAGGCCGAAAGAGCGGCGGGCATCGAAAGCACAGCGATGGAGGCTACAGCGACACCTCCAGCGGTGGGTCCTTTCTGGATGAGACTGACCGCGAGGTAAGCAATCTGACAGATCGAGCATTCAGGAGTCTCTGCATCGGAGATGAGGCTGTTTATAATGACTCAGACCTCTGTTCATCGTCACCCTGCATCCAGAGAGACAGACAGCTGGCCTTTAGCCAGAGTGAACAGGACAGAGACAGAGAGGACAGAGAGAGGGAGGAACTCAAGAGAGCTGCACATGAGAGCTTCAGCCTCAGGGTGCAGCAGTATGGACAAGACTTGATCCATGGAGGAATGTACGGGGCGAAGATCCACAGAGATCCACAGTGGGAGGTTTATGGGGAAAGGACACAGGGGAGGGTTTCTGCCACATTCCAGCACTCCTTTGTGGAAACCTCTCAACAGGAGGAATCTCTGAGGGAAGAGCAGCTGTCCTTCTTCAGCAATGGAGCCACAGAGTTGAGTTCGCAGCAGCGCAGAAGTCGATCGAGAGTTTCCTCTCTCATCCGAGCTTTTAACTCGGAGGGACAAAGGGATGGAGCAGGGATGGATGGTAAACCCAGAGAGTGGAATGACGAGACAAGCTGGGACAAATCAGCTCTGATGAGCATCCAGAGGGAACTTTCTGAATTCTCAACACCATACCAGCCAAACTTTAACAGTGGTCATTTCCCCTCCGCTGGTCCATTCCCTGCCCGAGACACCAACTTCTACTCCGCTGCAGTGGCTAACATGAATTCTTCATCTTCTCTTATGAGATCTTCCCACAGTAAACACAGCATGTCCGCGCAGGTCAACTGTAACTCTAACTTCTTTATACACAGTGAGTTCAGTCCCTTCAAGGTATGGAGGGACCATAACAGGTTTCCCTTCCAACAAGGAGACGTCTCAGGGTTTATGCACTGTTCAGAGTTCCCTAAATGGTATGAGACACCAATGTACAAGGAGCTTTCACTGGAGGCCCAACCACAGGGTCCGTACAGGTTTGATGAGAGGGGTATCAGACACCAGAGGAATACCATGGCGCCTATGGTTCCGGCGACTCCTTCACGCTCCACCTCAACATCCACAATGTTGCAGAAAGCTTTGTCTGTGGAGAAGCGGTGTGAGTCAGAGCTGATAGGTCATTATCCTCACAGGAAGCGGACTCAGAGCCTAGGAGCTAACAGGTTCCCATCCCAACGCCCGTCAACTGCATCGCCTACCGTCGAGATGTCACGACGTGTCCAGGAAACGATCAGCTCCGTCAAAGCCCTCCAGCAAAAAATCAAAATGATGACAGAGCAAAATATCTCAGCAGGGATGACAGCAAATCAACAAGGAGCACTTTATAGCAACGATAATTCAGTTCCCTTCGGCAACAATGCACCAACAGTGGCACCAAACGTTGTCAGCAGCAACACAAGCACAACTCCCTTCAACATCAGCCAGCTGCTCACACCTTCAGTCCACGCACATCAAGAAGCAGAGACATCAGAGGTCCGGCAGTATGCAGCTTCCCCTCAACCTGTTGAACATCCTCCAGTGCGAGCAGAGAGCAGGGGAGCCACTCCTGACATTAGGATGTCCAGCTACAAATCCAGAGCCACAAGCCTGCTCTTCAATCTTAAAGACAACAGGAAAAGAGTCAAAAGCACCTACAGTCCTCCCAAATTTAAAGGCTTGGAGACACCTGAGAAAAACAAGCAGCACATTATGCAGGAGCCTAGAGACACTGTGATAGACATCCCTGATTTTCCAGATCAAGACATTCAATTTACCCAGGTAGAAGCCACCTCACATCAATATGTAAACCAGTATCATAACCCTGGATTGCCACTTACAACAATAAATTCTCAACCCGTAACAACACATACAGGCCAGTATTCAGAATACACTTCAAGTGATTATCAGACAGCTAAGATGCAAGGTGAGATGGTTCATCACTCTGGGACTGGCTTCATACCTGAAAATTACCCCACCAATCAGCTGGCTAATGGACAATATCTCCATGAAGACTTATCGTCATTCGCTCCCTGTAAGCAAGGCATGTTAGACTTTGTAGAAACTCAGGGAGGAGATGCACACAGGCTTAAACCATCGTATACAGCTGCAGAAACACCAAGGCTAAATGCTGACAACACTCAAACCAGAGAATATTTAATAAGTAAGGCAAATACTGAGCAACATTTTAATGAAACAGCGGGAAGGGAATCCACAAAGGTGGATAGATATCAGCAGCTCATAGACAACAAACATGATTATAATAATGTGTCCTCACCGGATAGGTGGAGACAGACAAACAGCCAAGACACAGAAAATCTCAGTCTGAGAACAGCTATCTCTCCATGGAAACAAGAGATTACTGCATCTATGGAAAAAGACCAACATGCACAGGCTTACCAAAGAGCAGCCACTATAAAGGAGGAACCAAATTTAACGAGAGACAGATACAGAGGAGAAAATCAGCAAAGTATAAATAAAGAACTCGAGAAAAAAGAGCTGAGGGAAAGTTTTGGTGTTGGAACATTTTCTCACAAAAAGGCTGAGTTGGTCAATCCTAACATGTCAAACCAGCTGCCACAATATGCTCCATTTAGTAATGCCACTGTCCAGAGTCCCGCATATTATGGACAGCATCAACCTGGAGCAATTGAGGACAAATATGTACCTCACAATTATTACGGACACAGTAAGGAAAATGAAATGAAAGACAATCATTTGACACAGAATTCTAACAGATACACGGATCAAGAATACGGAAACCAACACTGCCTTTACTCTAACAAAGACAAAACAATGCTAATGCAAGAAACAGGTTCGAGAAAGCCACTTCCCAAGGGGCATGAACTGCAAAGTCTCCAGACAATAGAAGCTAAGCCGCAGTTTGAACATAATAAACAGAAAAATTCATTATCTAACCCCAACAATGCATCTGCCCCCACAATGGGAAACGAGGTAGAGCGTAGACAGTTTGCTGAGGTCAAGGCCGAACAGGCCAGCACAGAACATATGAAAGCGCAACACGCCCAAGCAGAGCTGGCAAAGGCTCAGCGCTGGGCTCAAGTGGAGCAGCCCAAAGTGGAGTCGGCCAGGTTAATTTTAGCAGGGCAGACTGGTTCAGAGAAAGTCAAAGCAGAACAGGCCAAAGCAGAAGTAACAGAGCACGATCGAGTAAACCAGGCGAGCGCAGAACATATTAAAGATAAGACGACAAAAGGGGAGGAGACAGAGCCGCCCAGAGAAAAACAATCAGAGCGGGAACAGACAGAGGCTGAGCAGACCAGAAAACAGACGGTAACAGAAGAGCCAAAAAATATTACAGAGGAAGCAGGAGTCAGGCCCATGAGAGAGGTGCAGGGTGAGCAAGTCAAAGCAGAACAAGCTGAAGCAGAGAGGCTAAAAGAAGAACACATAAAAACTGAGCTGGCTGAGACTGAGCAGGCCGAGCAGGCAAGAATTAAGCAAGCTGAAACCGAACAGGCCAGAGGAGAAAAGCTCAAAGCAGAGCAGCTTGAGGAAGAAAAGGTAAGGGCAGCACAAGTTGAGAGAGAGCAGATGGAGGCTGAACAAATCAGAACAGAAAAGGTTAAAGCAGACCAGGCTGAAGCAGAGCGTAGAAAGGCAGAACAAGCTAAACTGGAGCAGATGAAGGAGCAACAAGCTAAAACAGAAAAAGAGAAGACTGAAGTAGTGGAGGACATCTCAATTCAAGGGAGTCAAGTCAATGCAGAGCAACCTACAACACAGATAAGTAAAGCCAAAGAGGAAAACATCGTCGAGAAAAAGGCAGAGCAGCCAAAGTTGGAACAAACCAAATTGGGGCTAGCTAAAGCAGAGCAAGCAAAAACAGAGAGCATGCAGGAAAGATTCACTAAACCTGCAGCAAAACTAACACAACAGGTGAAAATTGAGCCAGATAAAGTTGAGCAAGTTAAGACAGAGTTAGCTAAAGCTAAAGCAGAGTTAGCTAAAATCAAGGAGAAAATGAGGGGAGAGCAAAAAGAGAAAGCCAGAAGTACAATTCTCACAAGAGAAGATGGGAAAAAGAAAGATGTTACTTCGAGGGCAGATACAAATCAAAATGAAGAGCACAAAGATCAGGCAACGCAGAGGGAAGAATCGGCTGTTGTCAGCAGACAAAACACAGATCTATCAAATATAGGAGCTAATGAGTATGAGCGCCTCAGAGAGAAATATGGTTTCATAGATACAACTTCAATAAACAGAAACAAACTGTCAGCTGCAGGAAACATTTCTTCACTTGATGCCAGTGAAACACCAGCTTTATCTCTTGATAAAGTTGAGCCACCGAATGACAAGAAATCAAAAGATAAACGTAGTCCTACAATGGCAACAGCTAACACAGAAAATGGGAAGGAAGGAAGCAGCTTTAAAGCCAATGAGGTGACAGAAAGTCACTATGTTTACAGCGAGTCATCCAAAGAATTCAAATTATCTGGTGCTGATTATTTACATAGCAATGTAGATAGAGCAACTGGTGACACTGCTACTGATAAAGTGAAGGATAACAGAGTTGAACATTTGGGAAAACGTGATCCTCTAAAACACACTGATGTTTCACAGCACAGAGATTCTGATTTGGCTAAACCACTCAGCTTTGATAGAAAAACCAAGTCAAGTGAGCACAACAAAGGTAAAGATCCACATTTTACCCCTCCCAGAGCATTGACCAATAAAGAGAGAGCTCAAACCAAGCAAGAGATTCTGACTTCCAAGATAAAAGCTCATGCTGAAAAGGAGATTTCAGCAATTAAAGAAAAGGGTTTTGCCATACGAGATGGCTTCATGTCTAAATCCGCTACCAAGTCATTAGCAGGTAGTCAGAGTATAAATATACGACAGCGGCCACCATCACAGGAAGTGCCTAAAAAGCATGAAAGCTCCAGTAATATTACACCAAAGCACCAGATGGAGCCTTCAGGAATACAAACCGAACCAGTCAGGTCTGTTTCAGCTCCCAGTTCAGCTACAAAACCAGTTAAGTCTGCAGCAACCACCACTCATTTAGTAGATCATTCGCAGAAACAAGTTTCCAAGGAACCAAAAAACAGCAACAACAATGAGCCAAAACCACCCAGAGAAGAAAAACAGGCAGGAAGTTATATCATGAGCACAGATGAGGGTTTGAAAGAAAACCAAAAGAAAGAGAATAAGTCTGGAATTGAGTCCCAAATCCAAAGTAAAGAGCTGGCACTCAAGAACAAGCAAGGAAAACAGGAAGCAAATCAAGGAGAAATCTCTGGAAAACAAAAAGAGGGACTTAAAGAGAATCCTGCTGTAAACACAGATCATCTCAACAAGAAGAAAGAGAATCCATCAAAGGCTACAGTTCTGGTGGAGGCTGAAAGCTCCAAACCTATGAACACAGAAAAGGCTGAAAGTAAACATGGAGCAGAGGACTCAGCATTGTCACTAAGTCTTTGCTTTGGTCAGAACGAGACCCCTGTGGCTGATGACAATTTGCAGATCATGGGAATAATGGTAACTGTGCGAGAGAGAGAGCCATCTGAGAGCAGTTGTAAGAGCACTCAAGAACAAATTAATGCAAAAGAGAAGGAGTGCAGTAATTCAGAGCTGGATAAATGTCATCCCAGCTCAGGTGTAGAAATAAGTGAAGGAAATAAATCTTCAAAGGAAGTTAGCAGAGTAAAGGCCGGGGACAGAGTTGTACAGAACGCTCTGAAGGAGGATCAAAATAAAGTTAGTATGGATAATCATCCTGAAAATGTGCAAGAAACTTTAACCCATGAGACAAGACAGAACAATGTGTCTGGGGATGTCACTGTGAAAAAGACTAATTTCCAGCAGGTGTGCACTTCTACAAATACAAGATCCCAAAGGGAAACACAACCCCCAACAGTCACTGTACCTGCTAAAAATAAAATGTCCGCTGAAACTCAACCCCTTCTCTACAAACGGGACACGATAGCAAGAGAAACCAAAGACTACACAAATAAAACGGCAAATGAGAACTCAGCAAAGAGCGTAAGGAAAGATGACGTAAAGAGTGATACAGAAGAGAAAAATCCACAAAACATGCAAACAGCACATACCAATGGGAACTCAGTGGCCAAAATGGCGAACACAGGAGTCTACCCCACAGATGATTCAAACAGAATTCATTCTGAAACTCTTAAAAAACATGACCCTCAGCCATCAATGAAAGAAGATATGACAACGGTCATAAATTCATCCAAAAGCAAGAGCATAGATGGCAAGACTGCACCCCTAGTGGAGGAAAAGAGACATGACACAACACCACCAAAACCATTCAACAAAGCCAGTCAATCTAACCATTCAACTGAGAATGAAAACATGCATGTGTCTCTAAAACTTGTGGACGATAATGTGCATATAGACAGTATTGCCATCAGAGTTGTGCCAGCAGTAACTGAGAAGGAAAACCTGAAAATGGTGGAAAAACATCATGTCACAACTGTCCCTTCTGATGAGATTACAGCCAATGAACACAAATTGGATGTGTCAACTAGTCATGGTGAAGAGGTGAAAACTTTAAACAATGAAGACAGAACCAAAAACCTGCAGATGAAAGACAGTTCAGATCACAAATTGGGAAAACAACTACCTGATTCATTGAAAATAAGCGATCAACAGAACAACACGAAGGCAACCAGTGAGAATACTCAAGCTGCAACTGAAAAGCTTGAAAAAGATAATCAAAGTGGGAAATCAGTGGATGAATCAAAGATACAACAAATGGAGACAGATTACTTTCAAGTACAGGGGGTAACAGAAACAGACAACAGTGCAAATGTTCCATATACATCAGATGCTGTTTCAAAGGGAGGGGAACTTCCAGGATTACTACTGAACAAGGCAGCTTTCAGCAATGGATCACACAATGAGGGGGGAAATGAAGTCCTTGTATTGGATCAAAGTAAAACAGCAGAATCAAGCACAGGAAGTGTTCAAGATGAGAACATGAAAAGGAAAAACAGGGAAGCAGGAGATAATTTGGCTTCAAAACAGAGTAATGCTCCCACAGAGAGACAGAGTAATAAAAATGAGCAGACAGAGGCAGGTCAGGCTATTCATATCAGAAAACAACATACAGAGAACCAGCTCAGTTTATCAGCAAGGGAAAGACAGAGCTCTAAAAATTCCCAACCAACAGGGGAAATAACTGTTAAAACAAAACCTGAAGATAAACCAAGACCACAAGAAAGAGCATCCACAATACCTGAAATATCAGCCCTTGCAGACTATGCAAGGTTAAAAGTCATTGTATCAGAAGACCGAGCTAATGAAATTCAGGAATTCCCACCCAACAAAAAGGAAGGATTCTTTCCACTCATACAGACTCGTCATAGCAGACGCCCAGTGTTCACTGCTGACCCTCAAGACCTCTCTGTGAAAGAGAAAAGCTTTCCAAATAAGACAAAAGTCACCTCCAAAGTGAACAAAGAGCCCAAACCCCTAGTATTTCCTATTACAGAGAAAGAACACCAAAGGACTGGGATGTTCAAACTGGGGGACAAAGAAAGACAAGAGAAAATGCTTTTAGACGCCAAAGCCAATGATGATCTCAAAGAAAGAAACAAGTCTCCAATAACTCATCTCAAGAACCTGGGAAGTGAAGAACAAGGGTCTGGAGCTGATACCCAAAGACTTCTTCAAGTAGATCAAAGTCTTCATCAGCCAAGCTCTTCCTTGTACGCACCAACCTCATCTTCTGCAGTCAACAGGCCAAGAAACACTCCTGGGTCACACCACCTAAAACCAGTTGATAACTCCAATCCACATGAAAGAGTTGAAGACTGTTCCTCAAAAGCTGAAAAATTACCATATTTGGATAAAAACTCTCATCCACGGTCCACTTTGGGGCAAATGTATAACATAGAGGACAATCAACAACAAGAAAAACTGAGAAAAGAAGGGCTTGCACCTCGCCATGAAGAAACCAAAGCAAAGCAGAGCAGAGCAAAACAGCCGGAGGAAGAACAAGCTTCTGGGAAAGAAGTGAAGACAAGGACAGAAGGCATGAAAATAAGACACATGCTAGAAGATAGCAGAGCTTCTCTGGCTGAAGAAGAGAGAAGAGCTGCTCAGAGAGAGGAGGAGAGGAGAGCAAGAGAGCGGGAGGCCATAGCTAGTAAAATCAAGGAGAAGCGCCAAAAACAGAGAGAAGCAGAGAGAAGAGCAGAGGAGGAAAGAAAAGCAAAACAAATAGAGGAGGAGAGAGCTGCTCAAGAAGAAGAGGAGAGGAGAGCAAAGCAAAGAGAAGAAGAAAGGAGAATGAAAGAAACTGAGGAGAAGAGGAGAATACAGATGGAGGAGGAGAGGAGAGTAAAACTCCGAGAGGAGGAAGAGCGGATTAGAGAGAATGAGGAGAAGAGGAGGGAGAAGCAGAAAGAGGAGGAGAGAGCTGCCCGTAAGGAGCAGCAGAGGAGAGCTGCACAGGAGGAGCAGCAGAGGAGAGCTGCACAGGAGGAGCAGCATAGGAGAGCAGCTCAAGAGGAGCAGCAGAGGAGAGCAGCTCAAGAGGAGCAGCAGAAGAGAGCTGCACAAGAGGAGCAGCAGAGGAGAGCTGCACAGGAGGAGCAGCAGAGGAGAGCAGCTCAAGAGGAGCAGCAGAGGAGAGCTGCACAGGAGGAGCAGCAGAGGAGAGCAGCTCAAGAGGAGCAGCAAAGACAGGCCGAACAAGAGGAGCAGCAGAGGAGAGCAGCTCAAGAGGAGCAGCAGAGGAGGGCTGCTCTAATTAAGGAGCAGCAAAGGAAAGCAGCTCAAGAGGAGCAGCAAAGGAGAGCAGCTCAAGAGGAGCAGCAGAGGAGGGCTGCTCTAATTGAGGAGCAGCAAAGGAAAGCAGCTCAAGAGGAGCAGCAGAGGAGAGCTGCTCTAATTGAGGAGCAGCAAAGGAAAGCGGCTCAAGAGGAGCAGCAAAGAAAAACAGCTCAAGAGGAGCAGCAGAGAGCTGCTCTAATTGAGGAGCAGCAAAGGAAAGCAGCTCAAGAGGAGCAGCAAAGGAGAGCAGCCCAAGAGGAGCAGCAGAGGACTGCTCTAATTGAGAAACAGCAAATGAGAGCTGCACAAGAGGAGCAGCAGAGGAGAGCAGCACAGGAGGAGCAGCAGAGGAGAGCTGCTCAAGAGGAGCAGCAGAAGAGAGCTGCACAAGAGGAGCAGCAGAGGAGAGCTGCACAAGAGGAGCAGCAGAAGAGAGCTGCACCAGAGGAGCAACAAAGGAGAGCTGCTCTGATTGAGGAGCAAAGGCGGGCTAAACAGATTGAGGAGATACTCGTTGATATTGAGGAGGAAAAGAAAAGAAAACAGAAAGAGGAGGAGAAAGCTGCTCAACTCTCCAAGAAAGAAAGTATCAAAGAGACCCAGGAGCAAAAGCAAGCAGAGCACTTGATTGAAAAGCAGAGGGGTGAAAGACAGAGGAGAGAAGAATGGATGAGAACTCGGAGAGAAGAGGCAGAGAGGAAAATTGTTCAAGGGGAGAAAACAATTACAAACCAAAGAGAAGAAAAGCAAGCCAAAGAGGAGAGTACCAGGCTCCTCGAGGAGAGTCGAGTAGCACTGATAGAGCAGAAGAGAGTGGCACACGAACGGATGCTTGCTCAAAGAGAGGATGAGATCAGGGCAAAAAAAAGAGAGGAGGAGGAAAAGATAGCAGCCTACAGAGAGAAAGAGAGAGTCGCTCAGATGGAGGAGCAGAAAAGAGCAGCACAGAAGATGGAAGTTCTCCAGTACTATGCCATAACTTCAACAGAATCGGAGAGGAAACCCAGAGAAAGACCACCTTGCTCCCCTTTACCTTCCCAACGAAGAAACAATACACCAGGGCTTGAGTCAGCTGAGGACCACCACAGTAGGTCTTATAGACCACACGCCCCTGTATCTCCAGCTCCATCTCTGCCCCGCTCCAACACCTCCTCACCTGCTCTCGGAGTCAAGCCCTTAATGTTCAGGGTGAAGGATAACACTATGAGAGGTTCGTTCACCAAGTCAGTCAAACCACGCTTCCATAAGAACTTTGGAGATGATTTCCGAGTGGGTTCACCCATGGGGTCAGAGAGGGGAGAGGAAGAGCAAGAGACAATAAGACGCAGTGCTGTAACTCCCGTCCATCCTGACACAGGGTTAAACAGACTTGCTGCTATCAAAGAATCCTCAACTTTTCAGCCAGGATCTTCATTGCAGGATTACTCAGCCCCTCCCCAACATCATAGGCCTTACTCCAGGAGGAGCTTAGCTCTGGATGAAGACGACTCCCGGTCTATCATCAGCAACATATCAGAAGATGTAGAGAGTTTTGCCACCAGTGCAGCAGACCTGGCAGAGCTACGAGGTCTTTATGACTATGACAGGCCAGAGTCAGCCTGTAGCTTCAGCAGTGATGTGTCCCGTTCTTTGGGCAAGCCTCCAGCTGTTCCCCCAAAGAGTGAGAAAGCATTGCGCAGGGCACAGAGGTTGACTACTCGGAGAATCAAGAAGGAGTTGTCCAAAGGTGTAGCAGACAGCGCTGCTGGAATTAAGAAACCTCTTCAAGAAGCCTCAAGTACTCCTTTCTCCTCCTCCACCGAGGTATGCTCCTCCAACCGCCATGCTGTGGCTTCCCCACATTTTTCCCCACCTGTCTCCCTCGCTCATGCTCCAGCACCAGGGTCTAGCTTGCCAGAGCACCAGTCTCACAGCTCTTTCTATGCTTCCCCTCATGCCACTGGCCCCATCTCCCTCCCTGTTGCCTCACCTCATGCTACTGCCCCTGTTTCCCTCCCTGTTGCCTCTCCTCATGTGACTGGCCCTGCTTCCCACTCTTCTGCTAAGATAGTTGCTGATGTTCCTTCTTCTCCCACTCTCCATCATGCCAACCATCCAGCTCCAGTGACCCAGTACCATGTAGAGTCAGGCTATCCCCAGGCCTATCCCCTGACCCAGCGTAAGGTGCTGCAAGACCTCGGCTCTGGGCAGTATTTTGTAGTGGATGTGCCAGTTCAAGTCAAAACAAAGACTTTCTTTGACCCAGAGACTGGAAAGTATGTTCAGCTGAATGTGCGCGAGTCTGCAAAGACCACATCCCGATCCCAGCCCCAGCAAACATACCTACAGCCTCAGCTCCAACCCCAAATTAATGTCAAGCCACAACAACAACAACCCCCCTCTCAGAACTCTCCAGCCAGCAAGCCCCATGTGCTTTATCAAGGCTTCCATGGTTATCCTCAAGGCAACCAACCTGCGGCTGTCAACTCTGGTTCTCACAACAGGTCATCAGCCCCTGTGAACCTCCACACAGACCAACAGGAGAGCCACATCTACGGATATCCAGCCCCTGAAATGGGACAGAACTCTGAAGGGCATCGCTACAGCCCAGAGAAGACTCCATACATGGACACGGTTAATGATAAAGACAAAATATGTGACACAGTTTACAACACACATGAGTGTGACACAAACAGCCAGCTTGCAGGAAGCTCAGTTTGTGAAAATGGTAACCCAGCCCACTCACGATGTCAGCCCCGAGATATAATAACCATGAGTGAACTGGAGGATTTTATGGACTTGTCTGACTGGTGAGAACAAAGACTGGTAGCTTTGACTCAAAAGGGGTTGAAAAAGTAAATAAGTAGCGAGATAATAAAGATGTCACAAAGCACAGTATGAATGGATCATAATATGCAGTACTTTAAATGTTTGTAAATGGGTTTGAATAGTCGCAGAATGTTTTTGGTTTGTAGTGTCAAAAGTCCCTGTGACGTGCTGTTAAATTGCTGCTGTTGATTTTGAAGATTCACTGTAAAGCTTTTTATTGTGTTACAGAGAAGTTCACCATTCCATTTGACTTTTGAATGTGAGAAGCTAAGACATGTTTCTTGTGTATACAGTATTATAATTGCCTCCTAAACATACAAACAAACAGCAACAGTATGTCGATAGTGTTTGATAGTTTGGAATAATTGGTTTCTGCTATGAACGCTGCCAGTTCTGCTTAAGTTTTAATTATTGCTTTTTTTTCTTGTTGGAGACTTTTGCCATTTTGTGATGCATGAAGTATTGTTAAACCCACAGCGTCAACCAAAGATCTGCAGATGGTGAAAACATAGTTTGTCTATTCAACCACCGTGTCAAAGTGCAAACATTGTGATGAGATAATTGCTGTTTCAAAGGATTAATGTCATACGGTAGTCCATTTTTAAAGTTGGAAGTTTATGAGAATGTTTCTGTGTTGCTGTGAAACAGATTAGTGTGACATGGACAATAAAACCACACTTCATTCAAGCAAATCATTTCTCACCATAATGAAAAAACAAAAGGGAAAAAAAAGGTTGATTTCATTTTATGACACAAAATACTGCAATAACAATACAAAGTTAACGTCACTGGCATCCTGTTCTGACTCTTGAAATGCACCCTGGGTCTGAGTGACTCAAAATGAAGAGTCTTTTCACTGAGTGCATAAGACAATTACGTGTTATTGAAAGAGCAAAATAATGTGTCCTGAGAGAGTTCATAAACATAAAAAAAGAAAATTACATTTTGTTGATGACATTTGTGTCTATGTGTCCTTTTTTGCTGTATGAATCAATATGCCTACTATACCAATGGGATCCAATGATTATAGAGATTATATACAGTGTGAAAATGTCTTTTTTTTATTTTCCTTGATTCAGATTAAATGTACACTGCTGTGGTGAGAGTGCCTGCTTATACTCCCCAGTTTCATAGTAAACTGAGGTATTGTTGATCCCCTGAGAAGCAGTAACCTGCTTTGACCACTGCAGGGCAGAGGAGAGCGATTCCTCCACTGACTTGAAAAGACTTGAACTTAAGACTTATGCAAAGGAAAAGTTGAGGGAAACCCCAAGTGAAAGATGTAGTTAAGAGGACAGAATACTTCTCCACAGTCACCAGAACTATAATTTTGGCACTTCTACACTTGCATCTCAATTGATAGAACTTGTACCAGGGCTCAAATTTATTTTTTTTTCAACCAGGGCAGTACATTTTTTCCACTTGATCCGTCCATGCTTTTCAAGAGAATCTACATTTAAGACCTGAAGGGTTAAATCTGTTGTGTAATTCCATTTGGCTTTGGCTGAGCTCGAAGCTCCAGTAGAAGCCCTGCCTCAGCAGTTTAGCCTGCCCAATAAAGCAGCAGGCTTCATACCGCTGGGACAGTCTGACAACCACAGCCAGAGACAAGCCCATGCCACTCTGTCCAGCAGCCAGACAGGGAGAGGTCGCAGCACACACACACGCAAATCCACATAAATGCATCAACACATGTATGCAGACACAGAAACACCGAGCTCACACACGATTGCTCTTTGTGATGCAAAATGAGGATAACCCCTATGTTTTTTAGAGCAACTTGGGAGATGGAAATGCATGTTCAGCGCTTTGTAGTATATGCTTCTCAAAATGACACACAGTGTGACAGGCACATGCACACACACAAACCACGAGACTTGACCATCGCTTTAGAGGTCTGGGGTTTTGGGCCACGGTCCAAGACTCCTCACAGGAACACAGGAAATGACATTTCCTACGTTTTTGCAGGACACACAGAGAAAAAGAGAGAGAGAGGTGGAGAGAGGTAGAGAGAGAGAGAGAGAGAGAGCTTGGAGAGTGAGTGGGAGTTTCTAAGTGGGAACAGAGCATTTACTGTTTCATATTACACAGAAAAGAGGAGAAAGAGGAGAAGAGTTAATGGTGGGTAAGGGCTCTGGTGGGTTGTGCCGCCAGGCTCTGTTTTCAATGTAGCTGCTTATGTGAGTGCTGTGCAGTTGTCTGGGTTTATGGATTCGCTGACTGTGGAAAATGTACTTCTCTATAGTGGTCCTTGTCCTGACTAAGGCTCTGGTCACAGGTAAGTTTACCTTGTTTACAGCAATATAAACCAGTAAGAAAGCGAGCACAAAATGAATGTGTCTAAAGTAGTAACTTGATCTATCATCTAACATATGCCACTGTGAAACCATGCATTTTGAGTTTAGTACGGAACTTCGCATGAAAATAAGGTCAAACATGCAAGAAACACACTGCATTTTAGTTATTGTTTCTACAACAACCAAAAGTTGCAAGTGCATTAATCATTATTGCATTATAGTTAATACTGAAGTAGCAAAAAGTGTTTTGTAAACTTGAAATTGTTAAAAATCAAACGAGTTGCAGAGTTAAACAAGTTCTCTGTGATCAGAGAAAAACCGCTGTATAATTTGCATTCTATAAACTGACATAAAGTAGACTTACAACTCAACTCATACTTCATATTTCCTGCCCTATAATCTTTTGACTATGTTCGGTTTTGTGTTTGGTTTGAGTGTGCCTGTTGCTGCTTTTGTTGTCACATTAAACAGTGTAGGACAGACCCTGAGGGAGATTCCCCAACTAACACAGCAACAACAACAAAAAAAAGAGGCAATGCATCCCAGATGGTCCCCGTTATCTTGTCGTGTTTCTCTCTGCTTGGTTCAGGGCGTACTGAAGATGAACATTCCCCACCTGTAGATACTCTGTGCCTGTCTGATCACACATCTTGTGTCCAGACTTCATGTCTCCTCTAGACAGACCTGACCCAGCTGGCAGCAGGATAAAACACAAGTACCTCCAGGGAAGCAAAATAGGGACGCACAAAGTGTGTTCTCAGTACGCTTTCTAGCCATTACCGACTGAATTCCCATCCAGTGATGGAATGACAGATATAAGTAGAACCAGTGATAGTCTGAGCTCTAACACCATAAATTCAAGCAGCCACTGTGGGTGTGCAAATAAACTTACTTTGTCTAAATGCTACAATTATGTTTAATTGGCAGGAAATCAAACATCTTGCAAAAATGAACTGAAGACTTTTTCCATGTGGGGCGCATTACCAGCTCCAGTTAATGACTAATTTAAAAAGCCGGGAGGAGTCACACAAGCCTCCAGATCTGAAAGTGTTCTTATGTTTTCAAACATTTTAGGGTTTGGTTTGACGTTTCTGTCACAAAAGACTACATGCAGAACATATTCATAAATTTGTGTATGCCAAAAAAAAAGAGACAGCTGTATGTAACATCTGTCTGTGTCTTTTGTCATCAGAGGTATGTCACGCCCTGAATGTGACAGTGACCCCTGGGCCTGTCGTCATGGTAACAGAGAGAGACAACTTGACACTCTCCTGCCTGGTATCTCAGAGGAAGAGGAGTGGCAGTGTCCTCATCCTACGCTGGTTCTTCTCCCCTCTCGCTGCTCCCACTCTCGGGCCTCCTCCCCCCTCTCCATCCCCCTCTCCTCCTGCACTCGAGCCCTCTCAGTTTCTCATTGTGAAGATGGGCATAAAGAAAATGAAGCTATACGGGAACTACACCCGTGGTTTCCCCCAGCCAAAGTTTCGTCTGTTCGAGGAGACGGAGGGAGAGATGTACCGGCTGTGGATTCTCAATGTGTCAGGGAGGGACCAGGGTTTCTACAGCTGTAGAGTTCAGGAGATCCGCAGACACAGGAACACATGGAGGGCCTCGTCCAATGGTACCAGCACTACACAGCTAACAGGTAACTAAAGCTGGACTTTAATACACTCTGCTCTTCATGTCACGTCTGTCTGTGGGCCCCATTTTGGCTGAAAGTTGAGATATAGAGGGTCTTTGAGCAGCTGTTTGACAGTTCATCCCAAATTCAAAGAAAGTAGTAATATTTATCCATCTAGATTGGTGTAATTAGCTGAGTTTTTGAAATACCGGCTGTAAAGAATGTCTCCCTTCTCTCAAATACAAAGGAATTAGATAACACTCAAGGTAATCCACAGACCTTGTTGTGAGCAGTTTCACGTGGAACTATTTTCTTTCTTCCAAGCTACACCCTCCAATCGTATCACCGCGCAGACGGAAGCATCTACTCATGGACGAGACGCTTGTGCTTGTGGCAGCAGGAGATGTAAACATTAATGGCGTCCTCCTCTGCTGTTAATGTAAGCTAGCCTTTTTAGTTCATGAGTAGATGCATGCTTCCCTCTGCACGGTGAAAGAAAATATTCCCTACAAACTGCTCACCACAAGTTCTCTTGATTATTTTGAGTAACTTGGTCATAATTTCTGGAAAGAGACATTGCTGTTGAGTTTTTCAAATGTATTTTTTGACACTTTGACTACCACAACGGACACTCACAACAAAATAATCTAAATGGGTAAATAGCACTACATGTAAGAGGAGAAATATGTATTTTTGATTTTGGGGTGAATTGTCCCTTTAAGCATGTTAGCCAAGTTGTTAGGTGTGTGAGGCCGTTTCTTTGCAAGCATCCTCCTTGACTAGGTGTCCTTTGAGCAAGATGTGAAAGCCCTACAGCACCTGAGCGATCCTGGCTTGGGATTCAGATAGTATTACGTTTTTTTTGTCAGATCAAATACAAGGGAATGATTAACATTGATTACACTTCACTTGGTTCACTTGGTAAAGAAAACAAAACTACCTCTCATCACCACCTGGTAAAAAAGTAAAATCTGCATCTATTAGGCCTTAAACAGGAGGCGAAGAAAGCTTTTTTTTTAAAGAGAGGATCAAACACAAAGGGGATTTCTGGTGTTAGTACTGTGAAATGTTTCCATGGAATATTAGTTTCCAAGGAATTCCCATCCAGCCGCACACAGTCAGCTGAGACATGCTGTCCATGTTATCTGGCGATGGAAATGAGCAAATAAAGGAGGGGTAGTAGTTTTTATTAGAGGATAAAGGGCAAATAGAAATGTTCATGCATGTATTCTCTGACTCCAGCTGCTCTATTTGCTTTAAGTTGTGCAGATGTATGTTTGAGCGTGACCCCAGTCCTCTGGCATTTCCATCTCAAAACAATGAGCTCACACAGCCAAACCACACTCAACAATATCACTCTCTGTGTGTGTGAGTGTGAGGAGTAAAAAAGGTAGAGTGTTGCTGAGCTGGCTACGTTCAAACACTCATGACGTCAGTACCGAGTACAGTTTCTGCAAGCCTCAGGAGAAAATCCACTGGAGAATTCAGTTGCAGTGGAACTAATTTAGTCCATGCCAATATTCTACAATAAACAACATGAACAAATCAGGTTAAGAATAAATAATACAGCATGATCCTTTGTCAGAGTTAGCTGGACTGATCAGCAGGGACACCGTCAGTCAGTATGGGATGCGCTGGTTAAAGGGGCTCAGTAGAGCTTTAAAATGCTGTTATTCCATGCTATAGGTGTGGCTACACCTGACACTGTTGCACAGTTTACCTTTCACTAGTTTCAGGGCAGAAAAAAGCGTAGAGGTTTGAGTCAGACTGAGCCATCTGACAACGCCCTGCCCTATATTCAGGGCAATGTCCCACTAAGGAAGCCACGCAACCTCAGGCATCTCCGACATGCATTGACCACAGAACCACAAACACAAGAGCTGACATTATAAGGATAAACAAAGACAAAACTACAGTAAGTTGTAACTGTATTCCAGGGAACCCCTCAGTCTGCTGATTTCAGAACAAAGGCTACACCCCACTGAGATAATCTGACTACTTTTCTTCAAAACATTTTGCACACATGTTGTCCTCTCCCACGTCTCTAAACTACCAGAGTCAGACCTTCAGCTTAAGTGATTTCTGCTGCTGCTGCTTTTCTTAAAACAGAAAATGAGCACACAATCTGCACGGTTTAATTTGATCAAATGCTGCTCCCTGGGTTAGGGCTTCAGGTTTCTAACCCTGTGACTTTGAGCGGATGGTTCGTTTTTCTGTGCCCCGTCTTCACAGCTGGACTGAAGGAAAGCAGATGAGCCTAAATCTGTACCTGATGGTTTTTGGCTTTAAGCTGTATGTTTTTTTTCTCCCCCCACAAATCTGGCTCTGTTGGGTGTGCAACAGCTTCAACACATCTGCACAGTGTGTACTGTAATAACTCCCTAACAGCCAACCTGCTAACCTGGGGCTGTGTGCACTGATCAGACGTGAGGTTTAAAAGCATGTGGTTAACCACAGCGTGAAGGTCAGATATGTGGTTTACTTACATTAACTGTTAACTGCTCACATTGACGAGAGATGCCTGTTATATGTAGCATGTCACACCTACAATATGTCATCCAAACACGTCTTTTTCCCCTGGCTGGCATTACTTTTCGTTTTCTGGTAAACAGTGGGTGGACAAAATAACAGGAACACCATTCAATTTAATGCAGTCTGACACAACATTATAGACTGGAACTCAATAATTACAAAAGCATTGAATTAACACTTTTCATGTTTCAGCAAACTCATACTGTGCATTAAGGATTTAGAAAAATAGCATAATACAGGGCACTGCATTGTTGTAAAGTCTTCTTTGTGACTTGTTTTTTTAAGTTGTTTTTCTTGGATTAAACATAGATAAAATATAAAATATGTGTAAAAAGATCAAATCCAACCTTACACTTGTGTGAAGTTTTCTAAAGCATATCTTCTCCTGCCTTTACTGCCCGATACATCTACTGCCATTTTTCATGTTTGGTCACAACACAAACGCCGTTGTGTTGACATTAATTACCGTGATATTCAGACCGAGCAGCCAAGACCACATTTGACAACTTTGCAGGCAGTTCAGCAGTCTGGAAACAGGCTAGAAGTCAATTAGAGTTAATATCTTATCATTTCTTATTAATATGTTTATCAACCTGTGTTTAAAAGACATATTAAAAACTCATTATGTGGAGCAGAGACTAAGTAATTTATGTACACAGCCTCTTTTTAACTCTCCTCAACCTCATGCTAAATACCCCTGACCTACACACAACCCATCATTCACAGACACTGGCACAGACTGACAACAACTTTCTTACTCGTTCTCTTTTCACACTCATGAGCACACAAAGAAAAGTGTATCATTAAACAGCTGAGAAGCGACCACCTAAAGGAAGTGGAGATGCAGAGTAGAGGGGAACCCCCAAACACTGTCCAAGAACAGCAATACAGCCAAGCCAGGCTTGTGTGTGTGTGTGTGTGTGTGTGTGTGTGTGTGTGTGTGTGTGTGTGTGTGTGTGTGTGTGTGTGTGTGTGGTGGGTTTGGCTGATGCAGCAGCAGAATCTCCCGTCTTGACAGCAGTTTTGATATTTCTGGAAGCCACTGAGGCTGTCTGCTGTATTCGGTCAGTTTCCTCAGACAACAGCAATTTACAAAGATACTCAGTCTGGGCACAGTTTCCTTCCCTCCGACTGCATTTGCTGACTTTTTAAACTTTTTTCCCCCAGTGCACTTAACTCTTGACGATGGTACCAGTGAAGGACTGTGGCGTTTGTTTGCAGGTACTGTTTTTGTCTTTAGTCCTTTACCATATACAAGTCTTACTTTGATAATGCCACTTTTCTGATGCCTGTTTGTTTTGTAGATGTGTATCTGTGCGCTGTGCTGATTTGCTCACTGGGCCTGCTGTCCATCTTCCTGTTCACTCTGGTTCTCACTTGCCAGTACCTTCACAGAAGACACAGGCTCAAAAGTAAAACAATCATTTGTTTTCTGACAGAGACTTTAAAGGAGACTTATTATGCTCATTTCCAGGTTCATAATTTTTATTTTTGGTCACTACTAGAATAGGTTTACATGCTTCAGTGCTCAAAAAACACATCAGTTTTCAGACAGAGCAGATGTGCTAAATACATATGCAGGTGGCGCTCAGGAGCAGTGTTTTCTGTGGGAGAGGGGAGCTTCTGTTGGTGCAGACTTTGACCTTTTTAACTTTTAAGAGCTTTTACATGCACAAGACCGTATGTAAATGCCGAAGGCAAGGAAAAAATGTAAAAAGCATAATAGGTCTCCTTTAACTTTCAGTTTCCTTTAAAAAATAACACCTGGATAACCTTTACACTGTCAAGTCAACATGATTTTTCCTGCTACCTTCTCCACAGGCAGTTACCTTCTGGTGAAGTGTCCCGAGAGCAGGTACAGTAGTTTTTTAGTGTTGAAACAAGAAACTGATTAATAGATAAGTTAATCGACAGAAAATTAATCCTAAAACACTGATGGAAATTTGCTGGTTCTATTTTCTCAAATTTGAGAATTTGCTACTTTTCTGTGTTTTACATCATTGTCTCTTTGGTTTTGGATTGCTGGTTTGACTTTTTATACTACTTTCAGACAATGCACTTAATTATTAATTGATCATTTGCAAAATAATTTCCGTTAACTAACATTATAATGCTTTTATATTAAGATTAATTAATAATCTAGATTACCGCTACCTGTAATTAGACCTTAAAATACTCTCCTCTGTTCCATGCAGCTCAGGAGAGACCGTAACCAGCTCCAGCAGCTCCTCCAGTTCCTCCCCGAGAGCCCAAAGGAAAGACACAAGGCAGAAAACTGACAGAAGAGTAATCGTACCACCACCTAAACTACCCGAGGAGCCTCCGCCACACATACCAGCCAAAGGTAAAGTGATATTTGGAGGGCAGGATGTCACCTCTTGGAAAGGTTAAATTCTTTGAAAGGTCTATTTGGCCTTTTTGGCTCATGACCTTTAAAAACAAAGCAGCGCCTACTTGTGACCCCTCAGGTTAAGTCTTCAGTGTGGACATGAAGTAAGAGCTGTTGAAGACTATTTATTTCAAGATTGTTTAATTTGAAATTTTGAGTTTTATAGTCTGGAGAGGTAAAGGTGTTTAAGTGTCAAACCAATTTCACTAACTACATTTTTTCAGTCTAATCTTATAGTCGAGGGGGGGCACAGGGGCTCAGTGTCATCGCACAGTATGGAGTTGAATTCCCGGTCCTCATCTTTATGTGTCTGAGTCTGAGTTTCCTCTCAAATTCCAGACACACAGGAGACATTAGAGACTCAGGAGATGGGCTCCAGCCCCAATAAAGGGATTTAGTGGGTAACGAAAACAACCATAAATGAAGGTATCCAGCCAGTACAAAAGCAGAAAAAGATATCTCTTGCATAATTCAATCTCCATGACGCAAACAGGAGCGTTTGAGAGACTACCAGAAACAGTCTGAGAACGAAACTTAGAATGAGTGTCTTGGCTGTCTCGTCTGAAAATGACCAAATAAAGCTCTTATTTCTGTTATAAACTACACCTTGACACCGAAGTGTTTGTGAAGGATGATTTTCTCTTAACAACACAGTCGTTTCTGTGATGATTCCTCCTGGCTGTTTGAGTCAGTTATGACTCTGTTTCAGTGCCTGTTGCTGCAAAGAGACCTCAGAAGCCCAGACGGTTAAAGCATCATCTAAGGAGTTCTGCCACTGTAAGTCTCCTCATTCTCAAGCACAAGACCTACATCCACTTCATCTAAATCATTTCTCAAACAAGTGCACTTATATCTGTTCAAAGGTATTTATTAACATTTTGAAAAGATCGTTTTCTTTCACGCTCAGAGTTGTTATTGAGACACATGCAAGAGGGAATTTGTCCCACGACTGCGTGATTGTCTACAGGAGTTTATTGCCGTCTCTTCATTCAGTTATGAGCTTGATAATTCTATTTAGTTTTATTGCTTCTCAAACACAATTATTTATTTAGACTGCTTCATTGGTTTTATTCCTACAATAAAAATGTCAAACAAGTACACGCAGAAGAAAACTACTCAAACTAAGGATCATCGGTATTTTCTACTAATGGCGTTCTTGTGATTTTGTAGTGAAATGAAGCTCAGGAGAAGTGAGGTTTTGTTTATTTGCACAAACATACTGATTGGATTAGTGCAACTAGGAGGATCTGAGGATGCTGGATAAGCCTCCCGTTGTACCGAATGTTTTTCAGAGTAAACTGAATGTTCCAAGAGGTCCTGCAAATCCAGTAAACACATACTTTCTGCAGCTGAAAAGCACGAAGGGGTGTTTACCACGCACAGTGGAAGAACACTACTGTTTGCTGAAAACGATTAAAAGCAGACACCACTCGCATTCATCTTTTTTCTGAGATGTCCATGTTCATTATAGATATTTTTATACATTTCTCTCTTTTATCTCCGGGCTAAATTCCTTCAAGTTTACCTCACTCTTTCCCTCCCTCCCTCCTCCAGCCTCGAGTATCACATGAGGATAGTCTGACATATGCAGAGCTGGAGTTGGTCAGACCGAGGCCAGAGCCCCCAGCCTCCTCCACTCCCGACCCTGCACCCTCCAGCCCGGACACTGTGTACGCTCAGATCCTCTTCCAGGAAAAACAGCTGTAAACACAGCAGCTCTGGACACCTGGATGTCATGGTGCCTCCTGGTGAGGGCAGAGATTCAGCTCTCCAGACTGTACTGAGTGGCATCCAAAGGACTATATTTATGAACTATCAGTATGGCTTTAGCATTTGTTTTTTGGCTGTAAGTATGCTACAACTGTTGGTAAATGAGCGTTTTTGTGTTTCCTCGGCGCGGTTCCATTCCAGCACAGCAGTTTTTGGGTCTTATAATTCTCTTGTTTTGTTTGTTGGCATCGCCGGCCTGTGAGCCAGATGTTTATAAGAATGCTCTTACTGTTAACTATTGTGTATAAACTCAGGAGACCGTGTGTGGAAAGAAACTGTGGTCCAGGCTCTCTAAACTGCAGTGTCATAAGGCATTGTAACACATTTCAACTGCATTTATAATTTCAGTACTAATACACCAAATGAATAAATATATGCCTGGGTCTGACGTTTAAGAATACAGTCTTTGATTTATGAAACATACTGTTTCCAATTATCTCTTTAAAGTGGATTGGAATGCACTTGATTTGTCTATAATTGTTCTGGGGTCACAAGCAAAATCTGTTTTACATGACATAAGTCAAAACCAACCGAGTATTACAAACAGCTGCAAAGCATCCAGTGTCTGAGATACATTATAGCAGCATAGGTTGTAGAACACAAACATCACATCATCTCTGGCCCATTGAGAAGCTTACTGTTTCTTTTAATACATTTGACAGATTAAAAAATTAGAAATGAATTAGCTCTCTAACATGTTAAAAGCTCAACATTGACAAAAATCCACTTTTTTTGTTCTTTGTTGGAGAGTTTAATAAGGAGGTTGCTACCACTTTCATATCTACCAGGTAAAGATAAGTATACAATCTGCAGCCAGTTAGCTTAGCTTAGCACAAAAACTAGAAGCAGATGGAATCAGCTAGCTTGGCTCTGTCCAAAGATAACATATTCTGCCTACTGGCACATCTCAAGCTCACCAGTTAACTGATATGTTAAAGGAGACATATTATGCTCATTTTCAGGTTCATAATTTTATTTTGGGTTACTAGTAGAATAGGTTTCCATGTTTTAATGCTCAAAAAACACATCGGCTTTCTCATACTGCAGCACTGTATACCCCCTCTGTCTGAGATACTCTGTTTTTAGCTCCTGTCTCTTTAGGGCCTGCCTCCTGAGTATGAAGTCTGCTCTGACTGGTCAGCTCACACATGTCTGAGCCAGCACCACTTCTACCATGAATATATGCATAAATTATGCAAATGTTTGACATGGTGACATAATGATGTCAAGAAGTCACGGAATTAAAGGCGGGACTACTGATGAGGCGTTTCAGGAGCAGTGTTTCTTGTGAGTGAGAGGAGCTCCTGCTGGCGTGGACTATTGTCTTTTTAGCTTTCAAGACCTTTTACATGCACAAGAACCTATACAACACACTGAAGGAAAGGAAAATACCAAAAAAAGCATAATAAGTTTCCTTTACTATCTTGTTTGTTTAATCTGTGCAAAAACAAAGTGTGAATATGACAACTTGTGGGTTGTTTTTCAAGCTATTTCTTCAACTTTCTCATGCAAGATGCCACTTCAGGTGGTGGTGGAACGATTTTGCTACCTTCAGACAGGGCAAGGCTAGCTTTTTCCACCTGTTGCAGTCTTTATGCTAAGCTAAACTAACCAACTGCTGGTTGTAATTTTTTCCCGACACGTTTGAGAGTGGTATCAACATTCTCATCAAACTCTAAGCCTATTTGGCAAATATCCAACTACTGCTTTAAATCTAACAAGTGGGACCTCTTTTGTTGAAGCAAAAGCTAATATTCGCCAAATAAAACATGACAGGGGACTGATGTAATGTCTACCAGCCGGAGCCAATATTTAGTCTAGATTTGATTTTCTAGCACGGTTGTAAAATAGAAGAGGGGGCAGAAATCCCACATTGAGTCTTCTGCTTCTCATTTCAAAGTCTGATCAACGGGCATAAACAGCAAACATGAATCCAGGAAACAGCTCACATTATGCTCAAGTACCCAAGAAAGGTGAAGGATGAAGGCTATTTTGTGAAGGTCAGTGTATGAAAAATGGGATGAAGACAGAGGCGCGTGGAGAAAGAGAATGATGCACATCCACACCCTCCTCTGTGTGAGGGGGAGAGACGGAGAGAGCGGCCATCATCCCCCACAGTTCAGACTCACTGACTAGGATGAACCCGCTAATGACTACATTTATTCAAATTAGACTAATTGTAATCATGGTTAATAATTAGCTTTACAGTGCATTATAATTGGGTTAGGCTACAAGATGGTTCTGCCTAGGTGCAATAATTTATTTGATTTAATTATTCTGAGGAACCCAATGGTTTGACATTTCATATCATAAAACCAGCGGTGTAGAGAGAATGGAGATGGCCGTTGTCTTTAGAGAAGGTCATTGCTCGCTCTCTGGGAAAATTATGAGGACTATTTTCCACTCTATTAAGCCACTCCACTTAGCACAATTAGCCACACACACAAAGGTTAAAGAGAGAGACCTCTTCCTTTATGATAGAGAGGAGTGGTGAGTGTGCATGAGAGTGCAAGCAAGACAGGCAGACAGAGAGAGGGAACAAGTCTCCACAATCCACCATCACTTAAAATGGATTCTTATTGCACTGATGTAGGTGTGTCAGTATTTTACTTTTCCACTGAAAGATTAAAATAATTGTTCAAAAGATTAAAGACATAATATGTAACATTTCAGGATTAAAATACCTAAAAACGACTAGACATTTGATATATATTTTGTTGAGTTGTGCAGTCACATTATTCCAAGAGTTTCCAAAAATGTTCAAACCCAGAGAAATCTGTAATTTATTCAAGGTAATACTGCATTTCATGTGGTCGCCTGCTGCTATAACCTCGAATAAAAACTCAGATGATACGTCAGAGAGTGAGGTAATAGTCGATGAACTTGACTAAACATAACGTGAAGAATACTTTGAAACATTACCTCGTCTCTGAACATTTCTGCCCGACATATTTTTTATCTGCAATGGCGGTTGTTAAACAATGAAGACAACAACTCCCACGCTTCTTCACACCATCATCAAACTATGTCTTTTGTCTTCATTGCTTTGATTGAGGAGCATCTAGCAGCAGAAATTACAAACTGTGTTTAGGGTTTCGTACTGTCTCTCTTCGAGTTTGGTGGCTAAAAGGGCATATTTGTTCATGGTTAACCATAAACACACACACACAAAAAGCACACAAAACAAGCACAAAGGATACCTCAACAACACCCAAACACATTTTATATCATCCTCAACACGCACACTTGACATGACCACCGTAAACTTGTGACGGATAATGGAACAACAAATGAAAAGACAGTCAAACGATCAAATGCTCGTAAATGTCACATTACAAAGCAGATTAAAAACACATTGTGAAAACAACAAAGAAACTACAAACTATTTACAGCTAACTAAACATCCTGAATTGTCCATACCACAAACGTTTAACAAAGCAAAACACTAAAATCCTCGCAGCACAAAATGCTGACGTGTGCATACCACATTTTTTATGATAATGGATGCTTGATGTGCAGTTCGTGAGAAATGGACTGCTCAGGCTCTACGGCACTATTAAAAAGCTGGATTTCTCAGGGAACACTGGCCAAGCGTGCACACTCTTGTTCATCACTCACACAGTTCCTCCTGTTTCAGCTTGAAGCTGTCTCGTTCAACCATAGACTTCTGCTGTAACCCCTAGTTAGATTTGATGGAGTAGCAAGGGTTAATTAAGTATCGTTGATAAGAAAGTGTTTTTCCATCACATTCCTCATGAAAATTTACCCAGCAGTTCTGGGGAATGTTAGGCAGCGTTTGCACCTTTATGCATCCCAGATAAAATTATGAAGACCCACAGAGAAGATTTAGGCAAATAACTCAATAGTTTTAATAGTTGAAATATAGTATTTACAAAGAAACATACATAATTAAATATCTATGTAAGAGATAAAACATTGTATTTCTTCTGAGACTTGAATGTACCAAATATTGTAACATGGTTCTCCCTGAATGCAGACACAGACCTGAAGTGACACGCAGCGTGTATCAATGCTCAACTGGTGTCAGACCTGAGACACTGATGGATTTCCTGTGTCAAAGTCTCTCTGAGAGGATAGAGGGTGTGTAGAAATAGCGCCCGGAGGTGTGATTATGCTCAAACCCTCTCAAAACCTCTCACTCACAGGTCCAGTTGAAAACTCTGCCCCAGGCATCGCCCACCAACAGAGTAGCATGAGTCCTACACAGAAGAGAGTGTGCTTAAGTTAAGAGTGTGATGTTGTACTCTGTTTTAAAACAATAAAACACATACAATAGGGGTCAGATTTGGCAGAATTCAGTTTCTATTCTGTAAGCCAAGTATATAAAGTCTGAAATAAAATGTTAAAAACACACAAACAAACATGTTAAAGAAGAGAAGTGAGAGTGCGAGAAGGTCCTGTAACCTGGTGCAGTTTTGGAGAAAATTTAATTTAAATATTTAAATAGTTTATGTTTTATTATGAACATACATTTGTTTGTGTATTCTGTCAATTGTAGTTTTGAAAATCAGCAGGTCAGACTTTAAAAAGAATCAGAATTTCTTAGTTTTAGGTGATTATACACTAATGAAAACAATTATGATCAATATAATACATTCCATTCTCCTAAAGTTAAACCCCCCTAAATAGTACAGACTGGACCTTTAAATGTAGTTTAAGTTGTTAACTTTAAGGCAAATCACTCCTCTCACAGCTGTGAGCAGTGTTTACAGTACCTGGACATGGCCAGCGCTGTGATGGCTGGATTATTCCTAAAGCGGCGTTGCGACACAGCCTGATTTCTGTTCAGCTCCTGACATAACACCAGATGTCTCTCCCAGCCTTTCACCTGGCATGAGCTGCTCTCTGTGGATACATCATGAAGAAACCACCTTTATTACTGAATCACAGGGCAGGTGTCCACCCTGTCTGTGACCCTGACCCAGCGGTCGTCACAAGGAAATCAAATTGTGCATGAACACAGTGTGTATCTGTGGCCAGCAGGCTGATAAAGGGAGAAAAATCCCTTGAATATAAATGCTTCAGTGTTACGTAAAGACTTGTCTCAATGTAATTTACCAAGCATAATACTCCTATGAGGTGATGCAAGGCTGTAACCAACGTATGCCAAATTGGATCTGGGTATTATTGCTTTCTAAATTATACAAGCACACACACGTCAGCAGAATTACTCATCAGTGTTTACTGCCTCTATGTTTAATAACTTTATAACAACATAATTCCTGCTAGCCCTAATGCTAGTGAGGGATGGGGTAAGCATTACAAGCTCTCATCTGGAAACCTCGCTGTTGAGCTCTGAGATGAGCGGTTAAAAATAATCATCTCACACTTAAGGATTTATCTAATTAGATAGCGATGGGTTTCTTTTTGAAAACACAAAACACAAGAATCATTTCTATTTGTGCAGTCGCATCTCAGACTCACTGTTTCACAACTGTCAGCTGCAGCCATCATCTGTGTTGTTATAAATACAATACCTATATGCATATCCCATCCTACTGCCTGTAACATTACCGTCTCTCTCTGTTCGGTCTTGCCCTGGGGACACAGGCTCTTCTTGAGGGCCAGGTAATTGTGTTCTGGTGTACTCTGTCTTCCATATCTGTATGAGAGACACATAACGAGTAGCAAAATCAGACGTAATTCAACATAATAACAAACACACTCGCATACGCACCAGCGCGCGCACACATCCCATAACTCAAGGTAATAATAAAGTAATAATACTATTCTTGTGTGTGTGTTGTGCATGTGGCACGGGCACCCCCTCCCGAGTGAAGCCTAATTTAGAGTTTGCAGCTTTGATTGCAGAGAGGCAGCATATGCTTATATGCAGTCACACACATAACCCATATGCTGTTATTAATACCTTGATGGACATCCAAGCTGCTGCGAGGCTAATACCAAAGTAATGACTGTTACATTTGAATACTGTATAAAAACAAAGCAACCTCTCCCACTGATCTATTAGTCCTGCAGAGAGCTGCCAGACAGTGACTTTAAAGACGGACGTTCTCTCTCATACACACACACAGGGCCGCCCATAAGGGGGGAAAAGGGGAAAGCTCTTTGGGGCCCTGACACTATGGGAGGGCCCTCCAATAATTATCCTAATTTAAGCAAATATAACCAAATTTGATTTTGAACAAAAAATACTCACCATTACTTATTAAAACAAAAATTAAAAAAAATTAAATTGTTGTTGCTTTAGTAAACTGTCGCCTGTTTCATATTGAAGACCCCCTTTGTCATGTAATGTAATGTTGATTCAGCTCAGCAAGCTTCTCCCAGCCAGGCTGCAGAGGCAAACAATAGTCAGAAGGCTAAAAGCTAACATTGCTAGCTAGGACGTTCCGCATGTGTTTATGTAGGAAAGAGTAAAGCACATTATGGGAGGGCCCATTCACTGGACCTTTTCAGGGGCCCAGCCGTTCCTGTACACACAGTAACAATCACATTATTATACGCTTACATTAAAAAAAACTCACCCGTATGATGCCATCTGCACAGCCAGTGACGACAACGTTCTTGGCGTCCCACTCGTGTCGCTGTGTGAAGCTGACACACAGGATGTCTGGCTGAGGCCCGCAGGAAGTGTCAGTGCAGGTCAGCAGCTGGCCCTTCATGGTCCACAGGTAGAGCTGAGGTCCCGCACAGGACGCAATCTCACCCTTGGATTACAGAGTAATATGGTGTTGATGCCCATGTGCGCAAAGGTACACAAAGAGAAGCCCAAAAAAGCAAAACACACGCAAAGAGGATATGCATGCTGTCAGCAGTGAGAATTATCTTTTCCTCACACTGTGAGAAGATTGAAGGGCAAAAACATGGCAACAGTGAGAAAAATGACAAAGAACAGAAAGAAGAGAGATTTTGAGAGTAGAGTCAGTCGAGAATTATAACAAAAAGAGGTCAAGAAGGTGGACTTACAGTGAGGTCATTGATAGCTAGTGCAGAGATGCTGGTAGTGTGTCCTGCTAACTGGGTGACGTAGCTGAGTTCCTCCATGTCCCACAGGATACAGGTGAGGTCACAGGAGCCACTTACAATAAGACTGTGGACCTCAGACACAGCCAGGCACGTCACTGAATCTGTGTGACCGTATAACGGCTGTGAAGAAAAACCGGGTTAGTGTTTGTGTGAATGAAAATGCATTCTGAAAGATAAATCTCAAACAGACAAGCAAGCAAACCAACCTGTCTGAGTTTCATGTGAGTGAGTTTGTCCTTGTTGACTGATATGTCCCACACACACACCACAGTGCTGGTCCCTGCAGTGACGATGGTCGTCGGGTTCGGACAGGCGGCACACAACATCTCCCCCCAGTTACACAAACTCTCACACACAGCAAAGACCTTAACATGGACATACATAAGTAAATCAATCTGTGATCATGTATGTACTGTATGTATTATATTTATGATGGAGTGAAGGGACTGGATGGTATTTAAAAACCTATTTTTAAGTAGATGAATTTTTCATCTAACTGGTAAAAAAAAATCTTTGTATTAATTTTACATTATTATTTATCTTATAACTTTTTGTTCTCCAAAGTATCGTGCAGCATTTTTTATATGTGGAGTGTTGTAAACCCTTCAAAAGGCCCTATAAAGCAGGAACCAAGATATTGCTGAGATATCAGATACGCAGAGTGCATTGCCAGGTATGATAAATATGTACAAGTATTCAAATAGTTGTCAAGAAATTTGTCAACACAGTTAACACAGCAGAATGTAGTGCTATGAAGAGAGTGAGAGTTTGGCAGATTATAAAGATCACTTCACTGTTTTGATTGAGCGTGACTAGTGATAATAGAAGTCAGATGATTCTGATTAGCTGATGGTGTGTTCGGCTTGATCAAGACACAGTGAGATGCTTCATATGCATGTGATTAAACTGGGTAAAATTCAGTTTCAATAAATGTGCATATTAGGCCTCCCAAGTATATAATATTATAATATACTTTGTGATTCAAGTCACATATGTGAGAAAAAGTCTTGTCTTGTTTGTCAAAGAAAAACAACATCACTTTGCAAGGTTGGATCCACATCATCACACCACAAACGTACATACATACCTTTTCTGTGGAATAGTTTCCAAAGGCACAGCTGTTGTCAGGGAAGCCCCAGCTGAAGAAGCAGCCTGACAGAGGCGACAGGAGGAGTCTGTTTCTCTGCAGGACCACAACTTCTTTTTCCAGACACAGTATCTGACCCACTGGGCCTCTCGGCAGCTCTGCAGAAATGTTGACATTGTTAGTGGAAGAGGGGCACCATCAGCAAGAAGTTGTGGAACAAAGTAAGAGTGTGTTTTTATTAAAATTGTCTCTTCATACATCTGCACCCACAAAAAGTTGGATAAAGTGACCTCAATCTGCCTTTTGTGTACCTGAATAAACTTGCCTGGCCAGATAAAGATAATAGCTCTTCAAAAACATCACATTAAAGAGTTTGGTGTCTCAGTAAACTTGTAAAGAATTTCATTAAATTGACCATAGTAGACTGGGCAATTAAAACAGCTATTCCCAGGTTACAGCAAGCTGAGGCTCTGTCCTAGGGGGACACCTGCATCCTGGACACCACTAGCTGTGTGTGTGTGTGTGTGTGTGTGTGTGTGTGTGTGTGTGTGTGTGTGTGTGTGTGTGTGTGTGTGTGTGTGTGTGTGTGTGTGTGTGTGTGTGTGTGTGTGTGTATGAGGGTGGGGCAGCGAGAGAGAAGCTGTAATTGTGCCTGTAATTGACCTATTCATGCAGGAACAGGCAGAAATCATTATATCCCACCGTCAGTTCTGCTTCTAAAATCCCCGGAAAGAAGTTGTGTCTGCATTAGTCTTAGTGTTCCTCCTCCTATTCATCTCTATCTGCTTATTGATCAGATCAGACACTCTAAGATTTAATATGAAATGTAATTTGCAGGAATCTCTCCCTGAGCATTCGCAGATTCATCTCCTCTCCCTCAGTGGGCCTGTAGGGATATTCAGATTATTAAGTAGGGCTCAGTGGAAGAATCATCTCCATATTGTAGCTCTAACAGATAGCTCCTTCCACCCTTCCATAGTGTAAATTAATCTATGGACGCTCTCGCTCCGTTTCAAAGAAACCCTTGAGACCTGGGAACATCTTATATATAATAATTGACATCAAAAGGTGTGAGATAAAATAAAGGAGGAACAATATAAAATGGTGTCAAATGCAGATGAATCGAATTGATTGAATTTAGTTTACTCAGCAGAAAATATCAACAACGATTCAGTTGTTTGGAAATATCTGTTGTTTATGAGGCTATATTATGATTTGCTTTGATTTTATACCTCCATGTAAGGGAATAGACATTTTAGCTGGGATTATGCAAAATATGGAGCCACTAGTCAGCATCGGTTAGCTTAGTTTAGCATAAGGACTAGAAGCAGGTGGAACGGCTAGCTTGGCTCTGTTCAAAGAAGAGATGCACCAATACCATATTTCCTTCCTGATACTGACTCTGATACCTGAACTTTGTGATAGACCGATACTGAGGAAGGATCCGACACCAGTGCATAAAACATTTTTTTTTTTTACATTTTTTTATAGTTGTTTTATAACTGTACACTACTAACCCTGTATGAACGTTAAGTTATGGATGTGCTTCAAGTTACACAAGTTGTTTGCCGTTTTGGATATTGGCTACTACTGTGCAGTAAAAAATCTGTTAAGTTGCACATATGTGTACAGGACGCTGCTGGGAAGAAGTAGGATCCCGGAAGAAAGAAATATTACATAGCATCAGATCATGTGCAAAAACTTGTGTACTGGCTGATGGCTGAAGGCATTCCCGATACTGGTATCAGCATTGGATCAACCCTGGTCCAAAGCTTATAAATGTCTCAACCAGCTCCTCTAAAGCTCCCTCAGTAACATGTTATGTCTCAGATAGAGGTGCTGGCAGCCAGATCTTTTGTTTTACCTTTGGACAGAGCTAGGCTAGCTGTGTCTGCCTGTTTCAAGTCTTTGTACTATGCTCTGCTAATTGGTCGCAGGCTGTAGCTTCATATTTAGCGCTTTTAATCGCTTTTAAGATCTTTTAATCTAACCTTCGGCAAGCAAGGAAAAAAGCCTATTTCACAAAATGTCAAACCTCTGAATGGCTGCACAGAGGTCTTCAGTTTGTCCAGTTTGAAGAAAAATGGAGTTGGATGAGCCGATGATGATCCCTCTTTCTTAGAGCCACTGCGAGGTGGATGTGGCTTGGAGAAGAGCTATTTAAAAGACAGGATAATTTTTAAAAACAATATGATCACCTGATGCAGAAAGTAGCCCACTAGCTTATTCTTTTTACCTGTTTGGGAACCTGGCCGAAGTTGCTGACGTATCCCAAGATTGTGCTCTTGATGACGGGGTCCTTAGCATTCTGCCGGCCTCTCTGAGCATAGAAGTAAGGGTGGAACGTGTTCACACTCTCTACAGCAGCAGGGCCTTGTTGCCGGTACCCAAAAATCAGGTCGATCCACAGGTGGAGGTGGGCACTCACATAGTCACTTTCCAAGGCCTAAGGGAAACAGTGCAGGATATTGTTAGACAAACTAAGACCACCTGGTAAAGTAATATTACAAACTACTATACATGCACTGTGTGGTGTTAAAATACAGCAGTGTGCAGTGCTCATTGTTATTACAGTGAGAACAATACCATCAGTCAAACTGTTAATATGAGAGTTTAAAAACACAAGAAAACTTCTCTGAGGATGCACAACCAATCAAATTATTCAGGTACTGTATGATTTCTTCCAAAAGTCAATTAGAAGTCTCGAACAGCAGGAAGCCGCACAGCTGTGGTATGAGCATATGTTCATGTTTGAATTAAAGAATGATTTGGGTAGAATTATCCAGAGATTGGTTTTGAGGAGTTAATAAGGAAAAGTGGGCATTATGACCAACATGAGTATCCTTGCACCCAATCTTAATAAACCCATCCTGGAAAATCAGAAAACAGAAGCAAAAACACCGTAACAAGGATATATTGTCCTGAGTTAATTTGTATATGGAAGAAAAAAACAATCTTCCAAAGTCACTAATTTTATGAGAATGGTAGGCAATATGAGTAGTTCAGTAGATTACAGAGTGATAACCATCTTAGATGCCCCAGGAATGGAAAAAGGGAGGGTCAAACTGAAGAAATCAGACCAAGAGGGAGGAAAAAGAACAGAGATATACAATAACCACACACAGGGACAGAGCTGAGAAAAGAGCGAGAATATTCATCTCATAAACATCTGAAAGAAATAATGGCATTATGAAAAGAGAGAGTCTTGTGCTGCCCTGAATAGTGTTAAATAGGCTTGTTGTCCTTCAAACTTCAGATACATGCCTTTTCTCTTTCTTAATAAGAAAAACAACCGGCCATTGAAAATAGTCAGCACTAAAAGAAAGAACCAACTCAATGAGACAAAATGGCCTTTAGAGAATCTTACAAATGGCTGTTGTGAATAAGATCCGTCTCTTATACTCCTGTAGAAAGAATGAAGACTGCAACCAACACTATTACAGTGCGGCTATTACTGAAGATGCTTGTTTTGGACTAAAACAGTGCATCTTCTGTGTACATACATCAGCTAGTATTGGCAAACATGATTAAGTCTAATGGGAACAGTCCCAGTATGTAACAGGCCGGATTGGCCAATCAAAACGGATAGGCCTGGTGAGGTCGGGGGTCACTGACCTCTCGATGGACTCTAATGAACTCCTGGGGGTCACCTTTCGCCCATGGAGGCAGCTCCACATCTCCCAAAGTGGTACCATCCTCCATACGGCCTATAGAGACATGGATATACAATTCATTCAGCATGCATCACATCACTGTGTGTCATCTTTTAAAAGAGTTTTTTTTGCCACTGGTGGCACCATGGAGCAATCCTTTGTTGTGCGGCTCCCCGGTTTGTTTGTGTGTCATTTGTGTGTTCAAATAGCACATGCACGAGGACACACATGTATGTGCATTAGCACCTGAGTAATGCAATCTAACCTGCTGACAGCTTCACACGATTCCACTGTGTGACAGTTGTTGATGTTAACGAGGCGAGAAATGTGGTGATGCAAAAGCAAAAAGCAGGGAAGAAGAAGACGACAGGCCGATGTAAACAATGCAGGTGCAGATGCAGGTCTTGCTGCAAGGATAAACACAATAGGCCTATTTTATGCCCGGCGCCAAGCATCATTGCTAGTTTCTGACCAGTGCAGTTGTCATTTTCATGCCCAGCGTCAACATTGTGTAAGTAGCAAATGCACTTTTACCCTTCTGAGCCTATGGGAGTATAGGTCTTAAAATGAGGGTGTGGTCAGGCGCATTGCTGGTGCAATGCTATTCAGCAGCAGAAAGTGACTGCACCATAGACCAACAAAAACCTAGAGTCAATGTAGTATTTTTCCCACTATTTAAAAGGCGCATTATTTTTTTACTTTAAAAATTAGAGAGGCTGCAGAGATATCAAATGAAGTTAGTACGCTAACCTGCTAGCCCTGGACCTGAAAACCTCTTTCTCCCAGTGGGCTAAAGCTCCAGTGTTAATCGTGTAAACACAAAGACTCCCCCAGTAGTCTGACTAGCTGCACGGCAGTTGGCTTGGAAGTACAGAATGCAGATAGTAGCAGTAAGCAGTTACTCTGGTGATATCTCATCTGTTTGGAGTATAAATAAAAAAAAACAAGTGGCCAATGTATAATGAGTAATGAGTATGCCTTCAAAGATTTACATCTTCTAGAAACAAATGGGCTTGATGAGAGCCACAGACAGGGCAGGGCGACTAAAACGTTGTTGGTTTGGGCCTTCCTGTGCTTTATTTACAATATGAAAAGTATGGAATAACACTACCCTAATCATTTGAGCAGATAAAAAACAAAGGTCCAACAAGGCAAATATCTTAAGGAAATTCACAATTTCTGTAATTCATTTAGATACAAAGAGGAGGATTTTTGTGCCTCACCCAGCTGGATGTGGTTAGAGTTGAGCAGGAAGTCAGGCAGGTAGAAGAACTCTGGGATCAGCTCTCTGACGTCCCCCATGTTGTCTCTGGAGGCTGACTCCCACTCCTTCTTTACACTGAAAAACATCCGCTCTGGGATATCAAACCCTCCCTGTAGGGAGACAAAGCACAACACTGTCAGACGCCCAGCGCACTGTTGAACCAAACTTTGCAACAGGCATGTTAATAAAAGAAGTCTGCCTGATTCAGTGTAGTGAACCATATTTTATTTTCTTCATTGTATTATGTAAGCAGGAAATCTCTGCTACTATTTGAAGGAAGCTTTTCATCTTTCTGTAAAATTCCATAATCTATGATGGAAATCTCATGAGAGAGAATGTAATTTAGAGTAAAACAATTACCTCAATGAATGAAAATAGCATATATACTGGTAAACTTGGTTAGAGATGTAAATCCAGTTATGGATATTACTACACACCCGTTATGCGCTTCAGAAGACAAAAAGGCACTGTAATTCACCAGACTAACATCTTTATTGCTTTATTCCGACTATCAAATATGCATGCCTTTTCATTATAATCAATTGGATGTTGTATTGTAAATTGGTAACGTGTGGCTATTTGCATTGGCTTCTTTTAGATGCTTTCTGTAATTATTTGCATATATATTGAAATCTTGCCATAATCTGCTTTCACCAAAAACAGCATGGAAACAGGATCTGGAGTGCTGAAAATAGCTCATATTAGAGTCATATTATTAGCCAGATTATGTTTGAAAATAAAAAATGACAAAGTGATGAATGTCAACAGGCATCTAGAGCACTGGGTTTACAGACTGATCTCTGGGTCAGTGGAAACACTGAAACTTTCTTCAATTTCTTCAGAAAATTAAGACAAAACTTGATCAGTGATCAGTAGTGATTATATGCAGAATTTGACCTACATTATTCCTTGATACATTTTTCACATGTATCATTTATGTAACATGTGTTTGTGTGTAGCTTTATATTTATCTACTCATGTGTGAGAGTCGAGACTTCTGCAGTTTGATTGGTGTTATATTTCAGCATGTGACGGATGCATATATGTTAGGGCACAAACTGACTGAGGGTTTTTTGTGTGTGTGGAAATGGCTCAGTAAGCCAACAAATCAAGCCCAATTCTTTTCCTGATCTCCTCAATGTGAGCACAGAGCCACAGAATGTCAAAGGCCTCACCTGCAGTGTCTGGAAAGTGTGTGAAAACGGCTCCATCCTGACAAGGAAGGAGGCTACGATGATGGCTGAGGAGTAGTGGGTGCAGTAGTGGCATCGTGCCGACAAATCTCCTACAGAGTGAAATTGTGGTGAATAAAAAGTACAGTGAAAAGCAAAAGAAAAGAAGACTGAGATGAGCTGACTACATACCTTCCACCTCAATATTCTCTACCTCCTCATATCTCTGTATGAACATCTGTCTCCTTTTCTCTGTCTGAGCTCCCATTGGCTTGGACAGGTCACGGAAAGTTGCAGGATTCGACAGATTGAGAGTCTATCAAGGACAGAGATAAATCAAACCCATAACACTTTCATTACCTTAGTTCCCTACAATATGAATTTTCAAGACAAAGATGTCACTGTGTGTGGTCTTACCTCTGACTGGTAGTCAGCGAGGACCCAGGGGAAGATTGGATACTGCATCAGGTCATTGTACGTTCTTCCAGCAATGGTGTTCAGATGCATCAAGTATTCAAAGTTACTCATTTCCCCTCTCTGGAGGAAAGACAAAAGTAATATGAATCCACTTTACAACACAAAGGAATAGTTATAAACAAAAGTGGAACTTATTTACTATTTATGTCAAATCTACTGGCAGCTTTTTTTGGCAGTCCACTGATGTCCGAGGAGTAACAAATTTATCTGTAAGCACAGTCATGGAAAGTATCTAAATACTGTACATCACTACAAATATTGTACTTTTTTACTATACTCAATTTGTCTGATGGCGTGAGTTATTACAATTTTTCATCACTTTTTAGAAATACATGGTTCTCACTGGATAGCAACACTACAAACATATGATGATCTTATATGATATGATGCATTGCTGTAGATTAAATTAGTCAACAGTATGTAAAGTAGTTAAAATGAGCTCAACCTTAAACATCTACGGCAGTAAAATGTAACATGCAACACATATAAGCAATATCCGGAGCACAGCAGCAATATCATTCCAAAAACATCATCTATAACAGTAAAACACTGTCAGTGAGTACTTTTTATACACATAATTACATACACATATTTTTTTCTGAAGTAATGTTTTGAATTCAGGGCTTGTACTTGTAGTGGAATTTGTTCACAGTGTGGAATCAGTACCTTTATTGAAGTAAATGATGTGAGTACTTATACTGTGTAAACACAACCAACTCTAACAAAACAAAAAGGATGAAGTGCTTTGTTTACTGAATTACCTGCCACTTAACAAGGGCTGTCTTTTCAACCACAGGAGTCTTCCTAAAACACAATAAAAAAGACAAACACCTTGAATTAGCTGATCACTGAGCAGTGCCTATCAACACAAAGTTTTTTTTGCTTGCTCTGTTGCCTGGCAACCAGCTGTTCAAATGAAACACAGCAGCAGCAGAGTAGTGGAGCAGCAGAGTGGAGGTGAGTGAGTGAAATACAAATCGTGTGTACACAGCTGTAGGAGCAGTTATGGGACTGAGGTGAGCTACAGTAGGTAGCATAAATAGTGAGGACAGACGTGGAGGATGTGGCAAATGGAGCCATCTGTAGGTTGTGAGGAAATATACTTTAGGTAACACTGTAACTGACCAGGCTCAATCAGCAATTGAGCTGTTGAAAAGAGGAAGTAATATATTCCTTGTGCAGGGATTTTTTAAATGACACGCAGAGGTTAATGATTACTAGTCAAACAGGAAGAATATCTTTCTTTCGCATTTCTGTCACAGAAGAAAAATGAAAAGGTTTCCTGCTTCACAGCTAAGACAAACAGTTTCTTCTTCAGCTGTTTTTTTCATTTGGTTAGGTGTGTGTCCAAGGAGTGCTGCAAGGCGATCCTTTAATAAGCATTCACTCAGATAGACGGGCACACTTGTAAAGTTGCTCTTAAACAAACTGCTCAATCAAAATACCTTGTTTTTATGCGTGTCAGGCTAATCATAACAACAATACTAAATGACAATGCTGCTGAACATTTCATCAGTATTTCACTCATGGACCCCATATCTAAACTAGTATAATCTAAATGAGGAAAGCAGTAAACTGCTTCTGAAATCTCTTTTCCCTCTGTGGCCAGTAACATGGCAATAAAGTCCTGGCGCCAAGCACCCCAGTTGCTAAGTAACGCTATTAAACAAGAAGAACCTTGACTTTCCCTGTTTGGTGTCGGGAGGCAAGAGAAATGTTGATCTACACAAACGGTGCATTCCTGATCTTTTCCTCCCGACTTTAACGCCACATTTTGTGAGATACAACTACCAGGTATTCTTAGTTCAACTTCTATAAGCTGACCAAATTGGAAATGTAGTTTTTTCTTCCTGTGCTATAACATCAGGACTACAGTAATGGAGTGTTTTTTGGCACATAGGTGAGAAGCTTCGAGCTGACTGGCCAGTTCACAGGAGCTGAAGCTGCTGCTGGCATGTTTCTGAACACAATTTCATCACTTGATTAACGTCAACTCAGAGAAAAAGAAGATAAAATATGGTGAGTACATATCCTCATTTATGAAAATTAAGATACAAATTTTTTTTTTAGCAAAAATTAAGAATACCGACTGAAAATCAGTATTGCCTTGCTGACTGTTATCGGCCTGTTAGCAAATAAGATGGCATTCAGCGATAGCAGGGGCCGATTTTTATCCCTTGTGTCACATCAATTTTGCTCTGGCACATTCATGAGTGACACCCCTGCCATCAGCCGGTAAGGGAATGTAAGTAGTGTAAAATTAAATTATAGACTACGTAGTTATATAGCAATCTAGTTTAAAAAAAAAATTTATTAAAGGTTGTTTCATAAATTGGTGTGATTGCATTTGTGCTTTTGTGCCCTAATGAAGGGCTGAATGACTTTAAAACAGTTCAGTTATTTATTTAGACTGAAGATTTCTTTGTTACCCTGTCACAAAAGAGGGAATAAATGACAACAAAACAAAATAAACAGGCATAAAAAAACATCTTTATCAGCATCACTTATTGGCCAAATTGTTATTTTAAACATTGGTATCAGTGTAGAATAACAAACAGTAGGATAGCATTTGATGAATAAAATAAGGATGCATGGGTTTAGAGATCGAGAGGCTACTTTCAAGTGTATCAAGTTTCTAATACCTCCTCGCCTTGCCTCGCCCAATAACTCCTGACCAAATTATTTTGTAAAACTACACTAAATCAATCATTGCATTTGGCCCAGTATGTGTTATCTAATTGCAGGCAATAATTTCATGCAATAGTTTTCTATAGGAGGTTATAATAGGAACAAGCACCAGTGGATAACCTCTCTCATCCTGAGGATGATGAATGAGGCGAGAGAGGGCCTTGGGGTGTAACACAGACACAAACAGACACACACCTTGCTCTTTTAGACAGGAAGGGGAGAGGAGTGAAGCCCTCATCACACTCCCAACACTCTCCAACTATCATTTATCAAAGTCCTGATTTGACTCTTTGTGCACGCGCATACATACCGTAGTACAGTACATGCGCGTCTGTCACCACAATTGCATGTGAATATTTCATGCACACACATACACACGATCCTTGCCTGAAAAGAGCCAAAACAGCTCAATCAGTTCAATGGTGAGGGAGCATCAGCACTCATTTGTTTTTGCTGTATTACCCAGTGTCGCCTCTCTCCTATTGTTCCCCTGCATTAGCCTTAATTAGAGAGTCGTGCTCTTAAATACCCCCATGGGCAACACTGGGTGAGCATGCACTACTGCAGACATAACACTGTGACACACACACACGTGCACACTCACTGACACACACACTCACTGACACACACACACACACACACACACACACACACCGCTCAAGCTCTCACACCTCAGAGAGCATGCTTTCCCTGATGCCCTCAGGCCATACATAAGCCCTTGTATCTGAATAAATCACATCAGCCTTACACACACACACACACACACACACACACACACACACACACACACACACACACACACACACACACACACACACACACACACACACACACACACACACACACACACACACACACACACACACACACACACACACACACACACACACACGTAAACATACACACAACACATTTATTTGCTATAGTACTGTGTGGTGGTGTAGATTAGATAAATTATGGTAAATCAGCCACTTGGGGGCAACTATCACCAAAGTGATACTGAGCTAAATTTAAAGCTGACCTGTTCAGTAATTCTTTGTGTTGCAGTACCATGCCCAAAAGGAAGGGAGTCAAAGGGACAAAGGTGACCCTCAAGAGTGCCAAAAAGGCAATACGGATGACCCAAGATGGACGGCGCAGACTCACCCTTAGCAACATGGGTATAACAATCTTCCCAAAGTGTCTCCTCAAACTGACCAACGTTGACGAGCTGGACCTGAGCCGCAACCTGATACAGAAGCTCCCAGATAACATTGGGAACTTCTCGTCGCTCAGATGGCTGGATCTACACAGCAACAGACTAGAGTCTGTGCCCGAGTCTATTGGCAACCTGGTGGGACTGACCCACCTCAACCTCTCTAACAACTGCCTAACCTCTGCAGGTTTACCCTTCTCATTGGGTTTTCTCACCAGCCTGAAGAGTCTCAATCTGGGGATGAACCAGCTGGACAGCCTGCCTCCAACAATAGCAGCTCTCAGTGGCCTCCAAGAGTTAGGCCTGTTTGATAACCTCTTCATCAAGTTACCAGAGTTTGTGGCAGTCCTATGCAACCTAACTAAGGTAAACGTGAAGCGAAATCCTCTATCATATGCTCAGGAGGATGGTGAGGGGATGAAGGAAAAGTCAGAACCAGAGGAGGATGTGTACCTGGTCCATGAGAGCAGTCTGTGTAAGACATGCCTTAAGAGATGTAAACAGCAGAGGGAGAGGCTTACGAGAGGAGGACGAGGAGGAGGAGGAGACATGTTTGAGGACAAAAGGATGAGGACTTATCCGGGACTGATGGTGCCAAACTCAGTGGCTAAAGTCAATCAAGATGTGTGGAGAATAAGAAAGCCAGGGCCAATCAAATGCTGCTGATGGAATCTTAACTCCCTGAAAATTTTAAGAATATTTACATGATAATATTTGCATAATATCTTGCTATATGTCACACAACAGTTGATGTATTTTCCACTTCAACTGATGTAATAAAAACGCGATTACATGTAACTGTCTTGAAATACTGCTGTTGGATGACTGACACTTACCTGGCATTAGCAATGACCTCAGCAACCCCTCTACCTTTTAATGCTGACACTACTGTGCACAACCTGCAGGGAGACAGAGAGAGGAAAGAAAAAGGATCAGAGTCAGAATGCTGAAAATCTTTTTTTTTTTTTAACATCCAGTCTATGTAAATATGGTACCTTTTATATGCAGAGACATGGTCTCTATTCAGGAAGACCAGGAAGGCTGAATGTCCGTTTTTCATGAAGACCTCAATGGCACTGTCCTGATAGTAACAGAGAGGCATAGCAGCTCTTAAAACTTAAACTAAGTGACTGAGATGCAATAACATTTGTGTCAAGTCCTTATAAACCTAGAGTTAACATGCATAAACAACAATGCAATTCAACTGCAAGAGCAAGTACAATGCATAGATCTGATTTCTCTAATGGGGCTCTGAGGAACTTCTGTGTTGTGCTGGAAGCTGGTTGTTTGTTTTGTTTGTGGATTTCTAGACGTTAACTACTGTTGCTCTCTGTTAGCAGAGCAGAGAGAGGCACTAGAACAAGCATAAAATCACACTACAGTCCAGCAACATTAAACAACTTTAACAAATCGTCCAAAGGCTCATATAAGTAACTGAGAGAGATGGGGAAGGTCTAATTTTGCACATTGCATTTCAATCCACTCACATATAACCAATAAAAAAGTGATGAATACATGTAAATTGCTACAAATTGTTACATCGAGCCCCTTTGAAGACAAACCTTATCATGTAATCTGAACATATTATATTATTTAAAGATCCTTGTTAATTCAAGAAATTTGGGTTAAAATTAGCATTTGCATGTCTGACCTCTAAGAGGAAACGCATGAAGCGGGCTTCCTTGATATCCTCGTAGAGCCAGCGTCTGCACCTGGCTGAAGGCGGCTCTTTACTCAGCATGGTGGAAATAAAGGAATCCCTCACACTGGTAGAAGAAGAAAGGGACACAAAGGACAAAAGATGATTGATTGAGACAACTGAGAAGCTAACAATGCTCGTTACATGTTTTGCTGTAACTGCACACATAGCTGTACCTGCTGGGGTGGTGCTGCCTGCAACAAACGTCTCCAGCAGGACTGAGAGTGAATCCCTCACACAAGAGCAGGCTCTCCTCCCCAAACAGCAGCACCCCCTCTGTTACTCTCAGGCCGCTTACCATCACTACACACATCTTAGCCTTTACCTACAGAGAGAGAGGAGAGAGATACATTAAGCCCCATGTGAGGCACCATACACATCAGCACATACCTCTCCTGGGACATGACATGGCAGCAACGCAGGCACTTCAGGCTTTACTTGATTGATCATTTTAATCACATATTTTAATCATTATTAAAAAGACACAGTTGAACACTTCATTATCAGAGCTGATTGATGGGGAAGAGAAGGACCGGCCCCCTCTTTCAGCCATGTGACTGTGTCTTTCATCCAGCGCCAAAGTGGACCCACATGCCGCTTTCAGCTCTCGCTGTAGCTAATGCTAACTGCATTGTGATAATGTGCGGCTAATTCTATTGTCTCCCCTCATTTCACAGCGAGTGTGTGCACCTGGCTGTCTCTCTGGGTTGGCCCCTCTGCAGGCCCTCTGGGACACAGCGCCCAAAAACCATATGGGGCCCCAACATACCCGCAGGCCCCTCACAATTTATACTAATCAAATCAGACTCCCTACCCCTAGATACAGAGTCACACGCTTGGTGCAGGAGGAGGCCCAGCCTGACCATTATTAGGAGAATTAATCACTGCCACCCACACAATAGGAAACCTGCTAAGTGATCAGAACCTCTTGTCTGAATGCACACATAGAGACACGCTATGATGGATAATATCACTTGTCATGTGAAAGCGTTTAAGAGGAGTCAAGGTGAGTGAGTCTCAGGCACAGAATCGTTACATTGAGCTATATCATGGTGAGATTTAACGGCCGTTTCCATCGTCGAACACAAACTAGCCTCAGGCCTACTGCTCCTAACAATGACTAGATTTCAGAAGAAAAACTAGTTAAATTTATTGTTATCAAAGATTAAATAACAATAAACTTGTTTCCTTATCTCCTGGCTGTGCTCTGGACAGATACGCGTTATCAGTCTGTGGGTGATTTAGCTGATGATGGGAAGAAGGAGAGAAAAGGAGGACTTTTATTGACTGAGAGCCTAATGTCAGACCATTGATTTCTCCCCACACACATTACTGTCATAATCACACTATTGGCGCTGGCAAGCTAATTATGAGTGGATCTCCCTTTGTGTGTTACTGTGTGTGCTAGCCCGTGTGTGTGTGTGCATTTTTCAGAGCTAATGACTGTGTTCATTTGACAGGAAGCTCAGCAGGACTCTCACACTGAACCACTGCAAGACAACAGGACGCACTTGCACACATCACACACTTACTAAGCGGATGTAAGACAGCTTGCATCACCTCCTACTGTTTTTATTAATACTTCTGTCAGAAACATTAAAAGCCGCGGCTGGTTGCCGGAGCGATGAGAGTCCCTGTCAACATGTGCATTGGTTTCTAACTCACTGGAAGAATGAGAGGAGCTGAGCTGGGCCTCGACATTAAAACATTACACTAATGAGGAAAGATGAAATTCTGATAGCAGCGCTGGGCTATTGGAATCCCTTAGTCTACATCAGATAATTATGATTGTGAATATTAGCATGGTGAGGAAGGAGTAGTGTTTAGGCATGTTGTTTTTAGCACAGCATACCAACACATCCTCCTGTGCTAAAGTACCTGCTCTCCAGGGTGCAGCTCCTGCAGAATGGTGCGTATGTCTGGGCAGTCTTGTGTGTTCGAGCAGGGTTCGGGGGTGGAGGGGTCGAGTGGACCCTCAGTGACGGCAGGCGTCTCATTCAGAACAGGAAAGAAGGTTAGACGGTCACAATCCTGTCCTGCCTCCTCTTCATCCTCTTTCGCCTCTGCTCCAACTTCACACAGGATCTTCGGCTCTGTTACAAAGGAAAAAATGTTCTCACTCAGTTTACATCCAACATCCGATTTCTGGTACATGTATTTTAAAAAAAACAACAAGCAACATTTTTCTTTACCTTTGTCACTTTCTGCTCCATTTTTGTTCTCTTCATACAGGCTAGTCCTTAGACCCATATACAGCGTCCCTAGCACCTGATGTAAAACATATGACACAATTAAAGGTTAGCATGTGTACTGACTGAACACTAAACAGGACCCTGCTCTGAAGGCCTTACCCGCTTGGATCGTCTCAGAGCCTTTCTGCGGATGCGTGATCTGGTCCGGTTGGGCCCTTCAGCAGCGTCTTGCACCCAGTTTCGGCTAAGCAGCACACCTGGGCCGGGGCCGAACACAGCTCTCTCCCTCAGCAGCTCGGCCTCCACATGCAGCCACGTGGAGCTCACTTGCTCCCACTCACTTGCTCGTAACTGGAGTGCAGATATCAGCCCAGGATAGAGGGAATACATTAGACAGACTAACATTATTACTAGAGCTTCAACAATAAATAAGTTAACTGTTTAGTTGCCAAATACTAAATTAATCATCAACCATTTTTGAGTAATTTTTATGAAAAAATAAACATTTCTCTGATTCCAGCTTCTTAAGTGTGAATATTTTCTGTGACAGTAAACTGAATATCTTTGAGTTGTGGACAAAACAAGACATTTGAAGACATTTTATATTTTTCTGACATTTTATAGACCAAACAACAGTGACAGTTCAACACTTTTCACACTGGAAATAATATTTAGTTGCAGCCCAAATTATTATATATGCAATTTTGGCATTTTAATAACATTTATTTCAGCATATTAATGGTAACATTTCTGTCAAACCTGTAAGTGGTTTGTCCTCATATTCTCGAACATGCTGTGGCCTCTCTGTCGATGTGACTCCATGTACGACAGAAACTCCTACAAAAAACACGGGAGTAACCTGATGTTTGCAAATGAAAAGAGCGGGTGGCACAATCGCTCTTCCTCTACCTCATATTGCACACACACAACACACATCATGTTCACAGAGATTGTATATTCATAATGGTATTGTTGTTTCCTCATGCAATTACAATGCATTCATACAATTACATCTGTTCTAAATTGCATTCACTGGGCAAAATAAGCTAGTGGCTACAGTGGCTTACAATAACCCTGTCTGGAAATGTAATCATTTGTTGGTGTGATCTAATTAACATAAACATTAATATCACTGAGCCATGCCACAGTCAAGGGCAAGGTAAGTGTGTGTGCGCCTTATTGTTTGCGAGTGAGTGTGTATGTTTCGATTAAAAGAGAGAAGAAAATAAAAAATGGAAAAACCCAAAACAGAGCCGTATTGACACCACAGGATGCTCGTGTTCAGCAGACACACTGGGATCATATTCTGACTGTTAACTGCTTCATTAAGCCCATCATCACAGCAGTGCTCGCTGGGAGACTAGTGAAACAACATGTGTCCATCCTCACAGCTGACCCAGGAAAGCCATTTAATTGACTGAATGAACATGCAGTAACTCTTTATATCGAGTCTTATTTACAGATGCTAATTCTGTGTTTTGATTGCAACAATTGATTCTAAGTACAATAAAAAAACAACTGCTTCTGTAACACAAGATATGCAAAAATTCAACAGCATTTCAGAATAAACCCATGCGTGAAAGTTGACGACAAACTTTGACAGGCTCTCCGGAGAATGAAAACTGTTTTTCTCTAAATGACTGACTGCCGATCCAAATGAGAAGTTGTGCAGAGAAAGAAATAAAGGAGTAATTTGAGGGGAGATTATAGAAATATTATAGACGAAAAAGAGAGTAATAATGAAGTTTGCGAACTAGAGCCGTGTTGCGACAGATAAACAGCAAGTCGGCGTCATCATCTCCTAATTTCATTCCTTCATTTGGACAAACATAAGTAATATATAGCATTAATTACCCTATTTAGCAGATAGGAACCTCATTGGCTTTTTAAATGCTGCATTAAATACATAACTCATCTCTTCCCTCTGCAATTAACATCAGAACATCACGCTCATTTCCATTTTAATGACTTCCCAACAATACGCCACCTTTGATGATAAGGCAACATAATGTCAACTTCATTCTGGGCTGGCAGTGAATGTGTAATGAACTTAACGTGATCATTAGTGCTGTTAATTATCTTTCTAATATGAGGACACAGATATGATTATGGAAACTGCATTCGCTGATGAAATAAATCTCTAGAAGGATTGCACTGAAGCTTGACTGAGGACACAGACTGCCTATCAGTCTCTGTATTCTCATTCATTACCTACAGAAGGCTTTAAAACTCTTTTTGTTCAATAAAAGTAGATATCTGAGACTCAGAAACTATGCTCAGTGTAGAAATACATTACTGTGGCTCCAGTGACTCCCCACAAGCTCATGACTTGCCAACCAAAGGTCATAAGTTGATGATCCAGAAATTAATTAATGAGTCACTTGTTTCTTCATGACGATGAATGGAAAATGAGCAGGCCGGCTGACCACTACTGATCACTTGAATATCAGTTTTATGAACACTCGCCACATGCTGCAACCTACTCAGAGCGAAGTGGTGCAACAGAGAGGGAGCAGGCAAACATCCCTCCCTCTTCTCTTCTGCCTCTCAGACAGAAAAACAATTCATCACCCTCTCTGATAGCCTGTCAAAGACTGATATGATAAAGAATAACATCAAATGAATAATGTTTTCATCAGATTGGTACCACTATAATTGCCAACCCGATTTCTGTCGGCAAAGAGTCACGCACAAACAAGAACACACACACTTTGTGGGGGTGAGACAGACACACAGACGCGGTAATTTCATGCCTGTGTGCCTGAGTAATATGTCCCCGCTCCCTGCTCCAGATGGCTCGACGTCTTAAGCGTTGTGGGGGAACTAATGATGTGGGCCACGTGTTTCGGGGGGAAAAACAACAATAAACGCGTCTTTAACCTTCAGCAGCAAACAGTGTGTTGTAGCGAGTGTTCCCATGGATAGGCCTAACAGATATCAATTACTATGCCCACTCAGGGGCAATCAGCTGTGATAATCCAAATCCATTTAAAGAAATAATCAAACACCCCCACAGGGCTGGACGGCCCACAGCACAAACACAGCAGTGACTTTGGGATGAGTGTTTGGGTGCAGCGCTCTGGGATGCATAGGCACCTGGGAAAAGGTAACGACCCCACACACATCAAAGGGGACAGCAGTCATGGGCATCTCTCTGTCCCGTCCTGTGCAAAAGAACCAAACACTGAGGGATTTACCTCTACTGTTACTGACTCTTTGCCATGTCTGCCCAAAGCTGAGCGAACAGCACTGCTGATCACATCAAACGTCTTCTGAGAGCTGCTGGCCACCTTCTTCTTCTGAGACTCTGAGATGACATAAAAGCAAAATTTAAATGTCAAGAACATAAAGGTAATATTCAGGTATCTCCTCTTTCTTCATTTAGTGGGAGCTGACCTGTGTGTAGCAGCCAGGCTTTGTGTGCCATCTCCTCCCACAGAGGGCTGATGTCAGTCATGCTGACAGGCCCCATCTCCGCTGTGTGGCTCGCTGAGATCTCTATCTTACAGGCTTCTTCAAGTGTGTGTTGCCTCTCCGTCATGACCTTTGACCAGCAGGCCTCCACTATGGACACTAGTTCTCTGTCATCTGGAACACACACACATTTTTTGTAAACTCTCTAGCTACCCAGTACACCTCCATAGACCTAGAAATATATACAAAAATATCACATTAAAGCGATTAATGTAAATAAACGCTGACATACTGGCCCTCATACCTGCGGTAATGTCTGCCGTGTTGCTGAGGCGTGCAGAAAGTCTGGTTTTGGTAGCAAACACGTGGGACGAGGCTTTCCTGTTGCGCACTTTTTGTACCGCACATCCAAAACCTTCAGGGTAACTACAAAGAAAAGGGTTATGGTGTGAATTAGCAGTGAATCCTGATTTCAGCAACATCCTTGTTTGTATCTGCATGAAGGTTTATGTTCTAGATTACCTGCCAGATCGTATCAGTAACAGACAACGAAGAAGGCAAGTAATGAAGTTCACATTTGAATTGTAAGTTGCCATGAGAACATCCCAGCGTTCCATGAAGGTCTGTAACGCCCTGATGACCTCTTCCTTTTCTTCTTGGGAATGTCGCGGTTGAGACAAGAAATAAAGCAGGACTTTATTGGTGCAGGAGTAGAGGGCCGACACTGTCTTCTCTTTCTGAGTTTGGCCTTTCTCCAGAGCCTACAAGTATTCAGCATAGTATCTGTTATGAGTTGGCTAAAAGGACAATTAAGAGATTACTTTTAACTTTGATTTACAAATTATCAGAAGTTTGCATTTTTATTCATTTCAAATGGTGAAAACAAATGTTTCCATATTATGTATCTACATGAGATCTGTGTATGCTGCTGTATGTACGTGTCTTTCTATGCATTCATCTCACCACCACAATCTGATCTGCAAGGAAGTTGAGCCAACTCTCAGAGTCTCCCACGATTGTTCCACTGTAAAGTTTCTGCAGTAGAGTCCTACTGAACAGCACCACGTTCTCAATCAACGTGCCCATCTGTCCTTCGGGCTTCTCACTCTGGCAGTCTGAGAGAAAAAAAAAATACTTTTTATTAATTTAATTTCAGCACATTCAGATGAGAGATTTTTATGTTTGTTTTGTTTTGCATGGAAATGGTTAGACCAGTTTAAGCTATGAGGAAATTATGCATTGTAATTCTACCTTGTGAGTTAAGATGCGTGTTGTTTTCTTCTTCATGGCTGAGCATGTGAATGATGTCCATGATAAACTCCAGCAGTTCAGTCTGGAAACTCTGCTTCTGTCCCAGGGATGCACCATCAGGGGAAAACTGTGACAATTAAGCAGTTAATTAGTTAAAAATCCTGACTGACAACAAATGATTACCTCTGTTATGCTTGACAGTGAGGGGAACACCTTGTCTCATGTCTCAAGTATGGGTGTTAGTGCTAGTGTGTGTGCATGCAGGTGAAGCTTTAAAACTGAAAGCTGAAAAGCTGTGAAGACCTCTACAGAAATCTGTAGTACTTCGCCTATTGGTGTTCTCTCCCTCCTAGTGGTGAAGGATTTTATTAGCAGCAGCTTGACTCTGTCTCATTTAGTAACTGAGCAAAGAGTGGCACCTTCTGGAGAAATAAGAGTTTTGCAGAATAACAGTACAATTAAGAGGCTTTTTCTTTTTTGGGAATGCATTTTGATAATAATATGTATGTGTTGTCTGTATGTTGATATTTGAATGTGATCCTTAAACTGACAAATCACAGTAAATAGTTGGCTGAAGTTATGTTTGCTAGTGCTTTCACCTCCAGCAGCAGACTCAGTGGATGTGTGTTGGTGTTGGCAGACACATTAAGAAGACTGTCCATGAGCAGAATACGAATGAAGTCGCACACCGGCTTCCTGTTGGATTGACTCTTGAATGCGTCGTCACTTTCACTTGTTACGCAAGGCTCCACCGCACCCTGAAGGAAGTGAACAAACCAGTGAGTGAAACCAGAGAGGTAAGAACTGTGTCACAAATCTAGAAAATACACAAACCTCTGAATCGTCTGGAGGGTAAACAACTCCGGCGAGAGCATGGAGGAACTCTGGTGATGCCCACAGTGGGTCTCTGGGCCGGAGGTTATGGAGGAGACAAAGGAACTGCATCACACTTGCTGGGAGCTGAACCTCCCATGATGCATCAGTGCCTGACATGTGCTTTGTTGGAGGCTGTTAAAACATCAAAGAAAAATATATTAAACATGATTAGTTGTGGTGATAAAAACAAAGGTGTTTGGTTATTCTGTTCTTACCTGAGTGATGAGGACTTTCACTAATTCCAGCAGTATTGTAGCAGCTTCAGCACAGAGCTGCTTAGCAGGACTGTCTGCCTGGCTGTCAATCAAAGACTGTAGGACATCATCCAAATGCACCTGTAGATGACACATAATAAGGCATTATGGCAGTGATGATTAAGAGGATTATCTAAAAGATGAAAAATTACCTACCTCTTCCTCTGCAGTGTGACTGGCCTTCCTCCCCAGCAGCAGAGCAGCCAGGGCTTCATACACCTGAGGCAGGTGAGAGTGTCTGACCAGCAGCCCCTGTAGAACATCAAAGCCTGGACACGTGATGCTGGAGCACTCATACGACCAAGAATGTGCTCGAAGATTGTCTGGCAAGGCAAGGCAAAAAATTCACCAATGGAAGTTGATTTTGTATTAAAATAAAACGCTTAAAAGCCAGACCAATACATCAGTCTGATTTTATTGGCTGATATTGGCCTATCACAATTATATCAGAGATAGATAGGTATTGCTTTATATAATGGCAGACATGCGCAGTTATGAAAACTTTTGTTTTTTTTAAGGAAAAAAGATCGGGGTAATTTAAAATTATTACATTTCCTGGGAAGTTTATTGTTTCAGGACACTAATGTCATTTTGGACATTGGTCATTTCATACAGTCAGAAGTGCTTGTTAACCAGATTAGATTAACCAGATCATTTTCGATGTATTGATATTAAATTTTTTTTACTCCCTAATAACTGTATCGGCACCAGCCCCAAAAATCCAGTATTTTTCAGGCTGTAATTCTGACAGATTTAAATCTTAAATTACTGTGAATTTAAGATGTTGAAACACATTACTAAAACTATAATTTTCATATTAATTTTTATATTCAAGTAATGATGAAGTTTATGAGTGCAAAATCATGTTAACAGCTAATCTAAATTATTAAGAATGAGATGTAAAAAAAATAAAACCCAAATTACAGAAATTAACTTAATAGCATCAGATTCTGAGAGAGGCAGAGTGACAACACTGAATTATTTCCCTGTTTCGCTCTAAGAAATTATCCCCTTACATACCCATGACAGCAAAAGGTTCTTCCATGCCATCGATGAGTGTTGCTGGGAGCACACCCTCTCTGAACCTGCTCTGCTGGCTGGGACTTGACAGAAAGTGTGTGAGCAGGACAAGGCCCAGTTTCAAGGTGGAGGGGTGAAGGTGGGGCTGAAGGAAGAGCAGGAACCAATCGCTACCCAGGGCATCGAATAAGGCCTTCTGGCCACTAGTGGGGAATTAGAAAATGACTAATGATTAATTCAATACATGTTTATGTTAAGACATTATGTCAAATGAAATACTGTGAAAATATGCTTTCATTCTAGTTTTGGTTTAGCTAAATAGTAACAGATGCTTCTCACTCTTTTATTAGAAGGCTGTCTGAGTTGAGGATTTCACAAAGAGAGAATAACATCTGGTTACGGATCCAGATGAGGCTGGCAGGATCAGAACTCGAAACTACAGAATATAGAAGAAGAGTCTGGGTCAGCACCGGTAACAGCTTGTGTCGTCTGTGAAACATTTAATGTCCTGTATAAGATGTAACTGTGTGTTGTACCTGGTGTATCCTGTGAAAGATTGCTGTCAGATGTGTTCTTGCCTTCATTCGTGTTGCTAAGAGGAGGGAGTGTGTAGACCAGGAAGAGCCCAAGTCTAACAGGGGGGAAAAAAGGACAGAATTTAAGATTAGAGTTATCCCTAAAAATGTAACTGATCTGATATCTGTATGTTAAAATTGTATCACAGGAGCTCTTTTTTGTGGCCAAGACAGTACCTGCTGATGTCCTGAGGGGTGAAGTCAGTTTTTAGAAGGGATGTAATGACACCAGAGATGATCTTAACCTTCTCAACAGTCACGGCAAGATCAGAGAGCTTGAATAGCAGCTTTGGTAGCAGGCCCATACTGTGCATGACCCCTGCATTCCTGCTGTCACTGCTGAGAAAACAGAGACAGAAACAGACAGAGCATTAATATCAATCGCAGACGGAAAATCTAATTCAGCAATCCATGCACACGTTCAGTCATGCTCTTCTCTTCAGCCCCTATGACTGATTCTGTTGAAAATTCCCTTGACTGTACATTCCTCTGATATTGATGACAAGCTGCTACAGATGTTGACAGAACAGCCGATAAGGCCTGTCGTCAACCCTGAACAAGACCCTCTTTTGTTGTGTTATGTAACTCATTGGCCATGTGAGTTAAAAGTAAATTAGATTAAAAGCAACAACATATTCTGTGTGGTCTGGTCACATGCTGATAACATGCGGAAGTTACCTTGAGGATTTCAGGATTTCAGCAAAGTGGTTCAGAACTGAAACGTCCAGATTATCTGATGTTTTCTGCCACACCTGAAAACAAGGAATAATGAGATAGCAGCACAACTCTAACAATTAGCTTGATGTAATTAAAAATGTTACAAATAATCTCAGGGTGGACATGAAAACGATCCAGTTTCTATTTCTTCTGCTAAAATCTACATGCTTACCTCCAGGTCACACAGCAGGGCCTGGAAAGCAGGTGTGTTCTGTACACAACTGGACTCAGAGCTCAAGTCCACTGAACTCGAGAGATACAGAACCAACTGAAAGGTTCTGGAGCTGACCAGGCTGCTCTTCATCTTCAGCAGGAATGCTAGCAGCTACAAAGAGAGCAAATTATTTATAAGGACAGGTCACAACAGTGAGGTAGCATATTTTGCTGTTTGTTTATAAATAATGTGCAGCTACTCCTGTGGTTTTGCAAGATCCAACAGACCTTGTATCCATTGATGCGGATCATTTCCTGCTGCATGGCAGGATTGGTCTCCAGCACAGAAAGAAGAACTTTAACAGCTGCGTACAGGGAGCTATCATCCGGCGCCATTGCAACTAGACTGAGAACAACTGCAGGCCCACCCACATACAGAAAACCACTGGATGCACTGCTGGGGGTGAATGTGCGCACACCTAGAAACAAAGAGGCCATGTGTTTCCAAATGTGATTGCAAGTAACAACTGATGTGCCAATACATGTTTCAACATAACACTTTATTCACCAAAATGTCCAACCACGGCTGCTCCTATGGTGCGAGCTGTGCCATTCAGGGGCTGACTGATGTTTTGAACAAGGAGCACAGGAGTGCAGTCATCCCGAGATGTTATCCCCATCTGTAATTACACACACACGATTGTTACTTTGTCAATCAAAACAGCAAACACATCAGTTCAACATGGACTCACCTTACCTCTTTAGCAATCAGCCTGCAGTCCACCTCATTGTAGTTCTCTCGGATTTGCGCGACAGTTGTTAATGTGGAAATTGCTGGGTTGATGCCAAATGAGATCCTCTCCTCAGGAACCAGCCTGAGGGGGAGAGACTCAGCATCTGGATCACAGCCTGGACACAAACAATAAGGTGAAGCAACACAGGTTGGTTAAGTTGCAAAAGTCAAATTAAATGTGTCACCATAACTGCCACTAGAAAAAACTAGTTGTGTAATTAATGTATTAATTAGAAATGAGAGTGGAAACACACAACTTGCATGCATGCATGGAATGAGCACTGTGACCATATTATTTACTGCATAGCATGGCACGGTGGGAAGACATAAATAAATGAAAAAGGTAACACAAAGCTTGATTAATCAAAACTACACTCCAAACACATATATAAAACAACCTCATCTTATTCTAGGAGCATATTACTCATTAACCACAGGGAAATATAATTACAGACTTAGCATGTATCATGTGATCTTATCACGGATGACTTACAGGAAGTAAACAAAGCCTATTGTAGAAATCTGGTCAAACTTGCACAAGATCTTGTGACTCACTTGTTTTGAGCAGAGCCAGGAAGTTGCCCACATAGGCTGTGCCTTGTGTGTATATGACTACCACTGCCTCAGGGCTCAACACCTCTTCAAACAGATAAGTAGGACCAACACGCCACACTAGAGCAGCATGCTCCTTCCAGAGAGCTGGTGTTCCTATCAGTCCGTACACGTCAATCACAGCCGTGGGGTCCATGGAGACATACTGACCAGGGAATGGCTGAATGTACCTCATCTGACAGAGAATGAAAAGGCTTGAATTAATTTCTAGACCTAATGTGGCATTAATTATCAGTTCAATCAGTCGCTCTCTCCTTGTCTTACCTTTCCTGTCCCCACTGCTTTGCCGTTGAAGTAGGCTGAGACCAAACAGCTCTTCTTCACATCTTTGGCCATGACCACAGTCAGGTGGTGCCACTGACCTGGAACCAGCATGCTGGAGCAGCGGAACCTCAGTGATGTAGGCAAAGAAGTGGGAGTGCAAACTTCTGGCTCCATCATATCTGTCAAACAGCCATAGAGTAAAACATCCCCAAATGATATACAGTCCCACTTTAAACACACTTGATAAGGAACAGCAGACAGTTGAAAAAGTTAGAATGCTAAACAAATTCTTCCAATTTCTTGCCAATCAATAAATGATATGTTAAGTTCAGCAAATGTTTATGGCTCTTACCCAGGTATGTGAATGCTTCCTCCTCTGTGGAGATAACCAAACAGCCGTCATAGGCTGAAAAGGAGATAGACAGACAGATGTACTGCTGTTCAGTCCGGGACATGTGGCGAACCACTGACAGCAGACGGATTGGGTGGGAATCACAGGCCGAACTGAACCTGTTGATCTGGAACCAGCAGGAGAATGAGAGCCCAGCTGTAGGGGGGAAACCCCGGCAGTCTAAAACATGAGAGAGAGATGATTAGACATGATTTTATTCAGAGTAAATAAAAAGTATGTGAGTAATAAACATTTAGACTCCTCACTTACCTCCTCCAATTCCACCTGTCGAGATTGAATCAGCGGTCACTCCTTTCACTGTGGCCAGAGAGGGCAGGAAGAGGCAGCTGCAAAGTAAGAAATTATTATTTTAGTTAGGTTATTTTTACAGTACATATGTTATATAATTATTCTATGTATAGCACAGATACAATCTGTCATCAAGGATAGATAGTAATGCTTTTGTAGTGAGTAAGTCATTATACTTAATACTCTCTCGATAATCAACTTTTGTTAGTATTATATGCAAACTATTTTTCTCCTTTTTCCCCAATTTGTGCTGCAACATTCAGTTCCAACTTTTCATCAAGTCTTGTCTATTTGTGACTGCAAGACAACACAGAAACCCAGTAAAACAAGGACTCACCCATATCCACTCTCGCTCATGTCAAACTCTACAAAGGCAGGTGAGGCCGAGACTCGGTGTGGTCTAAAGGTGCGCGGTGATGTCATGGACACCAGACTGATGATCTGGTGGACCGGGACTGGAGAACCAACAGAGGATTCACTGCGAGTTGTGGACTTTAATAAGCTGAAGGTCCTCTTTAGTGTCTTTACAGGAGATCCTGATGAGGCACCTGCCTCTGTACTGTGACCTGGTTTAGACAACACATCAAAATGCACTATGCGTGACCAGCTTCATGTCTGTGTTTGATTAAATTATACCTCAAGAGGACTGAATCAACAACTGTGATTCCAAAAAAATTTTGGACACTTTTTGTGTTGCAGACATCAAAATCAGACCGAGTTCATATTTACAAAAAACAAACAATCAAATGTATAATTTTGAACATTAAATATTTGTTCTCTATTCAAGTCGAAAGCAAATCAGTGTGTTTTGTTTTTATTTTGGTTTTACACAGTGTCCCAACTTATTTGGATTGGGGGTTGTAACATGCATCAGTAAAAAGCAGGTATAACAGAAAGTTTAACAGAAATTATAACAAAACAACTTTTTACCATTTGAAACAGGAGCTTTGACCTGTGGGAGACATTCTAGTTGCAACTGCGTGGCTGTTTTGTCTGTCAAGCACATGAGAGGGTCCCCTAAACACAAGAACTTTCTGAGGAGTGAAAGGTAACACACAGATGTCAGACACAAAATATTGTGTATTAAGTTCCAAAAGCCTATTTATCTTCAGTACAACAGAAAAATGCATGTGTGAACCTCGGAGACCGAGCATGTTTCACCTGAAGTCAGCATGTGTGATGGCCTGGGATGAGAGCTTCTCCAAGATCCTTGTAACAGGTAGATGTAACGGGTGGTTTGGAGCCATCAGCATGTGCTGACAGTGTGTCAGAAGAGTGGAGACCAGCCCGCCTTCGCACATTACTTGGCGGTTTCTCTCAGATTTGACCAAAGCTTGGATGTGGTGTGCCATCGAGAACTGGACCTCCATAGAGAGCTGGGAAACAGGGAAAGTTACTCTTGCTGGGGCCCTATTGTGTATTAGGGCGCACTCACAATTGGTCCAGTTGCTCTGTACTGTGCTGAAGCACGATTGTCCCTCCACCCCAGTCCCCCCGCTGCCATGCACTCACACTGCTCCGGCCGCAACCAGGTCTGAGCACAGTTGACTCTTGTATATACATCATCACATCGCAGTGCGGTCGCAGCACAATGGAGAACAACACAGAGAACATGACTAACTTTACTGACTATTTTGTGGCTTATTTTGTGTCATTTTGGTCATAGACGAGCTTCTATTCCTGGATTTCTTGATTATGCAAAGGAGCGTAATACGCATTATTATACTTCATGTCCATGTTGCGCACCCATGCTTGTGCTTGTGCATGAGAAACCATACCATGCCGAAGCACACCTCTTCCAACCGTGCCATGGCCAAGGAAGTGTACCATGCTTGAGCTCGGTACGGAGCACTCACACTAGTCAAACAAACTGGACTTTGAGGGTCAAACGTGCTTGGGCATGGTATGGATGGCCTAGTGTGAGTGCGCCCTTAAATTATATGCAACATTAGGGAGTATATCATGTTCCTAGAAAGGTACCTGTGGGTCTTCAGGGGTAAACACTGATGGAAGGAGAGTCATAATAACTCGGATTGCTCCTGGATGAAGAATAATATGATCGCAGTTGAACCTACTGTGAGCCAAGCAAAAAACACAAAACAAACGGTAAAAAACTACATTTAAATAGCACCATACAAGACATATGACCATGCCACACACACTCACACACAGACACACACACACACACACACACGGACACAGACACAGACACAGAAACAGAAACAGACACACACACACACACACACACATCAATTTAGGACTCAGTATCTTGCTCAAGGAAACTTTGACATGCAGGCTGGAGGAGCCGGGAATCAAACCAACCATATAGGTCAGTGAAGATGAATAAAAGATTCATACTTATGAGACTACATTTAGATATAACGATATCAGGAAAATTCATCTTGCCGGAATATGAGTTTGTCACCACTTGCAACTGGTTAGAAATATCCACCTGTACTGAGACTCTGTGTTGACTGTGGAAATACTTGGTGCTGGGTTTCTGGATCTTCCCTGTGTGTCCTCTACAGACTGCGGGCTTGACCCCAGGCGGACAGGAGGGGAGCCTGAATACACTCCTTCAGGCCCTGCTGGTCCATTTAGTGTCTCTTTGTCTCCGTTGGGCCCATCCTCAGGCTCTAGTCCCACATGTAACTCCAGAGAAGAATAGGTCCCTGTGGCGAACTGGTCGAGATAGGAGAGCAACCTTATACATGTCCGTAGAGTGAGAGGCAGATTGGGCTGCGGTGTGGTGGAGGGAGAGGAGAGAACTTCAGGGGCCTCTGCTAACTCAACAAACTGGTGGAAGCTCTTTCCAGGAGACTGATTGTCCTCTCCAGTCTTGAGACAGGAGCCCTCCTCTCCATCAAACCTCTCTTTCTCAGGGCTTTCTGAGTGTAAGCAGCCCAGCTGGAGTAGAGCCTCCCCCAGCCTTTCATAAAAGCCACCAGTCTCAAAATGGTGTGCATTAACTGTGTGAAGATGCACAGCCAAAGCCAGAATGTGGAGAGTGAGAAGGAGGAGGTCCAGCAGCGGTTGATGCCCAAGGGACTTCCACACGTCTCCCTGAGGAGGGTCGGACAGAGCTCCTTCCATGTCAATCACTAGAGACAGCAGTCCGGTGAAGCCCCCTGCTCTCCTGAAGGCGTCCCAGCTGTTGGGGCTCTCCAGCACCTTCAGCACAGACTGAAATACAGAAGAGAGAAGTCAGACAGAGCATTTGGACAGTGAGCATGTTGAATCACCAAACACAATCATACATACAATATGAAGAAGCAGATTCTGTTCACTACATTTTAGGGAGAATGTATTTTGATAGACACTAAACAACAACTACAACTCAAAGTCTCAGCTTTTAAAAGCATCTCCATAGTCAATTAAAAGATGGCATGAAAAATAGATGAAACATATAGATATATCATAAATCATTTCAGGTAACTAGTTTTTGGAGGTGAACAAAATCGTATTAGCTTTATTCAATTTAGAGACCTAATCCATCAGACAGGTAATGTGTGAGGCAGAACGCAGAGGGAAATGTGATTAACTGAAACTGGAGTAATCACAATGGCTCTTAACACTTGCCAACCCAGGTCGTACCCAATCTGATTGCCACCTGCTTTAACCGTGTTAGCACAAGCAACACACGCGCGCGCGCACACACACACACACACACACATACACTCTCACACACATTCAATACACACAATATCTGCAAGTAAGTGCTCTTCTTGCTGCCATCTATAAAAATGGACACATACAGTGGGTGTGTAACTTAGTTAAGCTTAATCAGATCTCTGTCCCATTCACTGATCTGATAGAGGTGGTAATCTTCAGCGTGCCACAGCACAAGGCTGCTCGCCTAATCAAATCGGTCCAGAGTTAACAGCTAAACCTGTTTTAGCAAATCAATCTGCATTTGTCTGTAATGTAATCAGGGTCCCACATGCTAAGAAAATAAATTCACTAGTTTATAATGTTTTAAGTGCATTACAATTTGTTATGATTTGATGTAGAGTGAAGACAACACACACTGTTCAGCTGATATCGCTGCATATCTGAGCGATTCTATATGTGTGTGGGTCTGTGACTGGGTGCATGTAACGTGCAGTAAGTACCTGCAAAAGGTCCCGCTTCAACCTGAGTTCCTGCTGTGTAGAGGAGCAGAGGGCTCCGATGGCTGTGCTCATGAACTCCTCTGGGTTAATCTCAGCTAGCTGCTCCAAAATGCTCAGAGTGGGACCTCGATACTGATCCTCATCCAAGAAGATCTTTATGTAGGGAACCATACCGAGGTCTCGAACTGAAACTGGTACACACATGCAAAAATTAAGCAGACAACAGCAGTTTTTAGCCATTACATGAATAAACGAAACAGGAGATTGCAGATGGTGAGACAGTACGAAATGTAATTAAAAAATCGACATGAAATGAAGTGAATGTGTATACCTGTGTTTTTGATTGAACGCAAAGTAAGGGTTGACACAACTTGAAGCATGCAGGTAGTGAGCAATTTCTCGCTGTCCTCCACACATGAAAGCTGCTGGGGATCTAAAGGGCACAAGAAATTCAGATGAAAATTACAGAGTAAACATTTTATCTCAAAATTACTCATGGTGAAAGTGAAAGTAATGAATTAAGACTGGGTGTGTTGCACATTCCCATATTCACTGTAATGGATCGTAATGTCAAGCAATATCTCTCTAAACAGCTACTGAGAGCAGACAATCACGATAACATCAGATCTTGAGGAAACAACTATGTCGGTTCATACTTATTTGAGAGGAAGCGACGACTCCGGCCTTCCTGAGGATCTTGGCTCTCCTTCGAAGTTCCCCAAGCAGCAGCTCAAGCAGACCCCAGTCACTCAGCACCTCAGCTAGCATTCCACTGTGCACCGTCATCCTGCAGAGCAGAGGAGATGGGTCTTATTCACCCCGCATCAAAGAAATAATGGACAGAAACAAAGAACTATTGGTCATTGATTTAATAGCAAAACCAATGAATTTATATCTAAAACTAGAAATAAAAATATTTATCTTTTCTTACCCATCATGTGAACATCTGTCTTAATGATCTGACTAATCAAGCTGTTGCATTTGGAGAAGATATGTTGTTATGTTATATGTTTTTGGCCATGTATTATTTAAAGATATAATGTGTAAAATTTCTGCATTAAAAAGTACAAAAACAACTAGAGCTTTGTACTATATATTTTGTTGAGTTGTGTACTTGCATTATCCCAGAGAAACCCGTAATTGTATTCAAGCATCAACATGTTTAACTTGGCTGCTTGTCATTACAGCTTCTGGGGAAACATTAGATGAAACATCAGAGAGAGAGGAAGGAAGTCAGTTAATGTGACTATAACTATATTACATAACCTTGTCTGTGAACATGATTTCTGCCTGGGTTGCGTCATTAAGATTTTAATCAGCAATGGTGATTGTTTAACAATGAAGACCACAACTCCCATGATCCCACGCTACTTTAAGGCATCATTAAACTAGTCTTTATTTTCAATGTTTTGAAGACCTTCTAGCGAATTTGAATTCGAGCACGAGCATTCAGACCAATTATATCTGCTCACCTATGAAAACACTTAAGAGCCACCACTCCAAACTCAATCCCTGCCACTCCTCCTGCCAGTGTTCCAGTCCAGCTCTGCTTCAGCACACCCAGGAGTGCCCGCAAGGTCTCATGGGGGATGTAGCTCATCTTAAATACCACCTGTAAGAAACCCAGCATTTAATCAGACCTTGTATGCATGTTGTATCAAAGAAAATGCACAGGGACTTTGCTGTCAACTTTCTAAGTCATACCATCTCCAGCAATGAAAAGAATAGTTTTTGGACAGGTGCTGGTTTACTCCACACACAGGCAGCCAGCTGGGCCATCGACTGGACAGTCCACTCCAAGAGGAAGAAGTTGGCTAAGTCCCTCTCCCATATTGTCTGCAGGGTTCGAAGAAGCTGGCAGCACAGCAGAGAATCCTGAGAACACAGCAAGGAGGTCTGCAGCAGGTGGAAGGCGCGCAGGTTCTTCACTGCTGAACCTGGATATAAAAGTACAAAGAACTGAAAAATTATCCGTACACTTAACTTGTCAAAGGCTTTAGCTCTTAAAAATCAGTCATTTTGAAGAGAATATGAAATGCACGTTTGTTTACCGTTTTTGTATGTATTTTTGTACTTATCACTGACATCAAATAAAGTAAAACAATGTCAGCCTGAGGTCAATTTAGCCAAAAGATGTTTTGAATTTAAGGCTCAATTTATCAGATTTTGTTTTGGCAAGGTCAGACAGTCAATTTCTTGGAAAAAGGAAAACCAATGAATTATAAACAACCTTTTACACAGAGTGCATGCTGAATCTCATAAACCAATTGAGTTACACATACATAGATAGATTGAAAACAAACAACATAACATGCATGAAGGCAAAAGAAAGTAGTATAATCTGCCTTGATAGAGTTTGTTTGCTGCATTGTCAAAATATTTATAAGGAGGTCTTAGATTTGCGAGCTAAAACACAGTAATGTTTGTTGTGAATAAATATATACCTGGTTAGTAATACGATTCATTTTCACACTTAGTCAAAATTGCATCAGAACCAAATAAGATCAGCACAGAACAGCCCCTGGTCCCTCTGTTGGAAAGAGATCTACTCCTTGATGTGATGGATGGGTGCTGAGTGTGTGTGTCAGTGTGTAGGTTCGGATGGGTATGTGTGTGTTTATTATGGACACTCTATTTATGAGTGTTGGATGGAGGTGTGTGTGCATCTATGATAGATGGCTGGTTGCTGTAGGCCAGTGGTGAATGGATGTGGGGCATCCTAACAGAGTTACAAGGGAAGCCTCCACTTCATCATCCCAGACATAATCACCTCAGCTTCCTGTTAACCTGAGGGGTGTTGTGTGCTGCAGCGGGGGAGCGGTGGGGGAACGGGGAGTCAGGGTGTGTGGGAAATCAGAGGGAGGAAGTGGTGCAGTTTGGGTGGGTTATAAGAGGGCAAAAGTGCAAAGGAGAGATGAACTGTGTAGTCATTTGGGGGTACCACTCCCTCCCTAAGCCTAACTTTGCTGAGCTTTGCATGTGAAGATAATTAGATTGTTTGGAGTGTGGATTCGAAGGGGATGATTCAGAGTTTATCCTCATGGTGCAATCAACTATTAGAGATAATTAGGAAGGGGTGGCTAAAGGATAACAATGCAAAACTAAAGTTGAAGAGTTGACCTACCTTTGGTGAGTGGCGGGTCAAACTTGAAGCCTGAAGGTTGGGGGTTGGTGACACAAAGAGCCACTTTCAGCTCAGTTTTTCCAAAAAGGGTGAAAGATGCAATGAGAGCCAGCAATTCCTCCACAGGCTGGAACTGATCCACAGAAACACCTTCCTCACAGCTAATGATGGGATGATGATAAGAGACAAAAAATAGTCAAGTTAAATGAAAAGCAGAGAGAAATAAAGATTTCTCTGTACTGACTAAGAGCAGTCAAATTGCATTTGGAAAATTCCACTTAATTTCATTTCCATGTCTACTTACTCTTGCCTTAAAAAAGACATAAAATATATTGCTGCCTTTTCGTTTCCTCTCTAAACATTCAAAACATCATTGTTTGAGTCTCATTTACTCCTAATCCTGAAATTTCATGGCTGTTACCTTCTTTTTCTGCTCATGTCCATTTATCTCACCGTTTCAGGATGTTCTCAAGGGCTTTGTAGCCGTCGTTAGTGTCAAACTCCATAAAGAGGGCTGGATTGAGGGCATAGGTGTCTCTAATGAAGCTGAACACAGCCACAGCCACCTCGGCTAGCAGTGGTCCTGAGACGTCAGCACTGATGTGCAACAGGTTCTGAATGCAGATACGGACACAGTTCTTGCCTAATGAGGAAAAGACGGTGGTCTTCATTAGAGAAAAAGTAACTGCTCAGAGACATACAATACATTCGAAGAATAAAATACAGGCACTCAAAGTTTCCCTTTGAAGAAATGAAGAACAGAGAAATTATGTTACAAGCACACTGCTATAGAATGACGACTCTATAGAGTCATGTGAGCATGACATGCTGGGAAACGCTGCAAACTTCTTGATGTCCCAAAGTTAACTTGTGTGTCCCAGAACATTTGAGTGGATTATCTGTGCTGATGGAGGCATCATGTGAAACATACTTCAGCATGTCTCTGTTCTGGGATATGTGGTCATGTGTCTGTATAATCAACTTATCACTGGAACTAAAATATCTGTCTGCACAAATAACTTTCCCTGGAAAAGTCTAAATTATTCACATTCTGTGAAGCCTTTTCACTGATGTATTTAATACTTGTTGAGTGAAATTGATGGATCAGTCTATTAAAGCTAGGAGTCAGACAAATTAACTGTCTATAAAATTTATCAGAAATGTTCACTTATCCAAATAGTTTTGAGTTACATCACCTAGCAAGCTCGGGGCAGTGTTGCTTGTTGCTACAGCAGAGACTGCCTTGAGGACGCGGGAGGCCTGATGCCTCCAGGAGGCGCTGGTCTGGTCCCAGAGTGATGTGAGGCCAATGATGAGACACTGCAACTCCTGGGTGTCCACCAGTCTCTCCACATTGACTGGCTGCCGGCAGAGCTGAAGGAGAACCTGGAGAAGAGCAAGTAGGAAGTTTAGAGTGAGACCGAAATCTAGGATAGACAAGGACAGCTTGCATGATAAGGAGGAAAGAGGCAAAGAGGGAATACAAATGTAAAATTAGGTTTTAGCCTCAACTGACCTGGGCTAGTGGCTCCTGAAAGGTCTCCTCTATGGCCATGTTCTCCTTTTTAGCTGGAAGGCAGACTAGCAGGTATAGACATTTCACCAAAGCAGCAGGGAGCCCTGGGTTTATACAGGACAATATATCCTACAGGCACACACACAAAAAATTCAGTGTTCATATTTCAGTTAAAAAAAATGTTTATTTTAAAAAGGTTGTTTCAAATTTCAACTTTCAACTTTTATTTAAAATCATAATACTACTTGTAATAACCCATACTGTCTTGACTTTGTGAAGTCTGCTGTGTCTAGATTGTGAAGATATTTGTGACAATTATCAATATGATAAATATGATGTAATGTTGGTCAAGGACTTAACACATAATAAGGACAATCTGAGTGAGTGGCTCCAATCAAATGTAAAAAGGTTGTCAATTCGGGTGAAACCTTAAAAAGCTGATTTGATATCATCACTCACTGAGCTGTCAGCTGTCAGCAGCAGCAGAGACTTTAACAGCAGCCATCCTTTATTTTCTGTTGCCTCGCAGTTTTTCTCCTTTGTGTCATGCCTCTGGAAGAACTGCACCACCTCATCACGAGCCCCCTCTGAAAACACAAAAAAAGACTCAAAATGTGCCGAACAATAACCCCAAAGACTGAGGGGTCATGAACTGCTTCTCTTCACTATCTACTATCACAGAAATCAGTAAAATCTAAATCCATATTTCAGTCAAGTGTGTCAGTGTTCAAACAGAAAGCAGCATGCATATCTAAAAAGAGTTTGGGTGGATACGTGTTCTTACAAGTGTTTCACTTCTTTTTTAGAGAGAAAATTTGCATTGTGTTTCTTTTTTGGCAAGTTTTTGTGCTACTGAGGAGTTCCTTGTAAAACGAATATTTCTTTAAAACGACGGTGGTGCGCACCTAAAAGGACCAGCTGTAAAAGGTCACACTTTTTCAGGTAAAATAGAATAAATAAGAATGACTAAATAGCTACTACATGAACCATGTTGGTGCCATGTTAAACTTACAAAACAAAAAATAGAAGTAACTACTTCCCTAAAAAAAAAAACCTTCTCCTTCCTTCCCCCAGAAAAAAATATACATAAACAACCAGCAACAGAGGGATTAAGACAGGGGAGACAGAGAGAGAAATCTGACATGACCTCAAGAAGGGAACTATGTATCAACCTATTGGAAAAACACCACAGTATACTGAAAAAGCAGAAGTAAACGGAGAAGGTGGAAAGCCCCTCTACCTGGAATAAAACCATTAGTACAGTACCTGCAGGCTTTTCTGCCAGTCTGCTGTGGATGTTATGAATGACAACATCAGCAGTGAGAGCTGCAAGCCCCTTTAAGTTCAGACCTTCAAGTCGTCCACCATCCTCACAGACCTGGGATCAGAGAGGAGAGAGTTCATCATACTAAGATACTGGAGAGCAAAAAGTCTACTGCAAATGACATTTTTGAATGAAAATGGTACCAAAACGTGCCTCTAATATGAATTTTAAGATGTTTTAGCGTGTTAACATTGGCATAAAATGACTGTATGCACTCATATGTACTGTATGTATCTACTACGTTTGGTGCACTATGAAACAATATAACCATATGATAGTCGGATCTCAACTGCTTTGGCTAATGCACTACACTATAAATAATAGAAGCCAGTGCGAACTATATGCTCTTTTCAGTTCCATAAGAGGATATCGCATTTCACTGAGTTTGCTGTTCTTAAGTGGGGCTCTACATTCTGCTCAAATCTCTGGTCATGAGGCAAACACACACATACACACACAGAACCATACACAAACCAAAGAGTGATTACCTCTGCAGTTGTAAGCCTGATCAATGGAGTTATACACACACAGGAATTTATACCAAGTGTATGCACGGATAAAAATAAAGAGAGGTTTCTTCATCACTGTGACGCAATGAGAAATTCCTCTTTTTCCAAATAATCAAAGCGAGGCCCGAAGCTCTTTTGTATTTCATGTGACAGCTCAGTTAACTTTATAGATTGACTGAGAAACCACATACACACTTGTTCAAAGGACAATGATGAGATCAGCTGAGGGCCAAACATCTGACTGCCGCCTCATGTTGCTCTGATTGTTCATTCAAGCGGTCTGGAATAGTTTTGGAAACCACAGTCTCCTGAAGCATCCATTTAACCTTTTCAAGGATGGGTATTAATTAGAATTATGGCTCCACTGTAAATTCTCATGCCATGTTTATTTCAATAGAGAAACTTTGTTGAAGCAGAGTGGGGGTTTCTGGCACAAAAGACTAATGAGCTCAAAACTTCAGCAACATTTAAGTATATAGAACAACTTTATTATGATACCAACACGTTTTGGCGTGCGGCCTTCATCAGGGTCATCCCTCAACCCCACAAAAAAGAAACATTCACTTCATTCAGCAATAAGAAATGCTCCATACCTGTATGTAGAGAGGAAGGACTTTGACTAGCTGCTCCTCTCTCCGCTCTAGAGGAACATCTTCTGTTTTGTGGTCAGGGCTCGAGCATGTGTGAAGTCCCAGCTCCTGTAGTTGTTCTATGAGCTCTTGTGGGAGTTGAGGGTTCTTACAAGAGCCCTCCACTTTGTCCACCTTCAACTCCACAGAGACAGATAACTCCCCTGAAGCACTCAGCTCTCCGGTTTCCTTATTGATCCTTTCCCCTTTAGCAGTCTGGTCCTGGAGGAGAAAAAAGAGCCAAAAGTGAGACTGTTCCATCTTCGTTCTTGAGTTATTCTCAGCTGACATGATATCCAGAATAACTTTAAATCATATTTCCTTGATCTGTGCAACTTCCTCATCTGATAAAGTTGTCCCAAACCTTCTGGCCTCCTGCCCTAAACCCCTGAGCAATCACCAGACAGACATATGGAAGTTGCGTGTCATTTTCCTTAAATGTTATCAACCTCTGTGAGGGAACTGCAGGGTGTAATTGATCCCCAGTTCTCAGTAACTGGAAGCATATAATACCAGTGACTGTCATAACCATTTCAAGCTTCAAATTCCTCACTGCATAAACATTTTTTACTGATGTTTTTTATTATATTCTTTCATTTTTTACAGTGCAATATTTATTCATAAACAGTAAATGTGCAGCAGTTTTGAAATACCCAAACTAGAGTTGCAATGATTACTGATTAGTTTTCAACCATTAAATTAGTTACCAACTATTTTAATAATTGATTAATATGTATAAAAACTTTCTGATTCTGGTTTCTTTACTCATCTATGAAGGTAAACTGAATATCTTTAGGTTGTGGACAAATCAAGATATTTCAAGACATTATCTTGGACTTTTGGAGGCAGTGATCAAAACTTTCACCATTTTCTGACATTTTATAGACTAAACAACTTATTGATTGAGAAAATAATCAACAGATTAATCAACAATGAAAATAATCATTAGTTGCAGCCCTGTCAGCACAGTGGCACAGTGGTTAGCACTGATGCCTCACAGCAAGAAGGTCCTTGGTTATCTCTCTGAGATAACCAAGGACATATGCAAAAGCTCGCCAATTGGGACCAATTTGTCCTATAAATCCATAAAATCAAACCCTAGGATTCTCTGTCCCTAAAGTTATTGATCATGTGAAATAATTCCTTGAAAGTTTGAAGTCCCTTACACAGAAAGCTTTCAGTATAAATGTTGTGTGAATGGGGAGTCCTGCTCCCACGCAGACATGTTTCTGTATGACTGAGGCTTAACTGGAGCATTGTTTCCTCATTACAGTAATATTATTTTGGGCACTACTGTTTAGAGACACATACTCATGATGAACAGCAAGGGTCAGTGAAGACTGATAGTTTAACTTATAAGCCAGAGCCAGTAAAATCAGCTATGACTGTAAGTAAAGGCTTCACATTCCTTAGAAATTCATTAATACTTTGATGTTTTCTCATGCGAGAACAGTCAGTGTCACTCCTTACTTGAGAAATGGAAAAGCAGCACATGCGTCTATTGCGTTTGACAGTGACTTACTGTACAATCCAGTTTGTCAACATTAAAAAAACACCCCGGATAAAGTGACACTTCTCCCAATCTTCAAAAGGAAAATCATTCATGCAACACAAAGTTAAGTCCTCATATTCTTACCTGCACTTGTGTGAGAGCCATCTGGGAGTTTCCAAGCTCTAAGAGGACGCTGTCATCTGTTTTGTGTTATTCAAACTCAGTGAGTGGTCCGTCATTGTTCCCATGTCAGGAGGAAAGACAAGCAGAGACCTGCTAAGACATGACTAGCACCTACTGCGCAGTGGACCCTTCTGTAAAACTGCCCGCCCCTTACTAATCTGCAGCATGTAGACTGAACTTTGAACAAGCACAGTAACTCACATCAGCTGGCCCAGGTCATGTGCCTTCTTACTTCCCCAGAGAAGCAGAAGTGAAAAAGAGTTGTTTAGCTGGCTCGATGAGGCCCTCCCACTACAGCTCAGAGAGGACTCAAAGAGTCCCTTTGCTTTTTATAGACATGTCATGTAAGGCTGGCGTGATATGAATGACAGTGACAGGATCACATGAATCACCAAAGAAGCCAGCAAACAGCTTGTAATAACAGACTGTGTGTGTGGATAACTTGCAGGCTTTGACTAACAGGAAACAATGAGGAACAAATTGCATTGTGTGTGTTTGTCTGCTGATAATAACTGGAAAGACAGGCCTATCATACTGTGTTTAAAAGGTTTGGTATGTAAACAAAACTTTAACAGAAAACAAGCTCACAGATGTTTATAGTGTTGTGTGTTAAGTAGATTATTGTGGTTTGGATGCTTGTAGTGTGTAATTGCACTGAGATTGGGAAACTGCGGTGTGTTGGTGACATAGAAGATAAACATAACTTAGCTAAACAGCGCCATCTTGTGGCGTGTATTGGTACAGAAATATGGAGAAAGCAGCCAGATATTGAGAAAAACAATCTTAAAACCTGTCCATGTATGTAATATATATACATTTCAGTTGGAAAAAACACAGGAGTAACAGATGACATTAATGACGCAGAATAATGTTGGTTATTTGTCGCTTTCTGTTATGAGGCATGATAACTCAGTGGTATGGCCTATCTGGGCTCTGAAATTGAATGACGCCATCGTTCACGTGATTAATTACTGAAGCTGAATAATAATAATAATTAATAATTACACCTTCACCTCATATAAAAGGCTAAATGTCTACAATTAAAGGCTACTTAAATGTACAAAAAACACAAAAATGACGAAACGCCTGCTGTTCACGCTCATTAGCATCATTAGCATAGATACCTCCACCTGTCACAGGAATCACCGTCACCTGCTGAAGTCAAAGCCCCTCCAGACAAATCACTCATGGGCTCAGTGTCGTCTCATCCCCCGTTGTGAAGCCATTTTTCTCCTCTGTAGGTTTGCCTGGTGTTGCCTCCAGCCGATAACAACACACTTCAGTACTCAGAGATAAATACGTCTAATCTCAAGTCGTCGTATTGACGCCGCGGGACTAACTTTTGTAAGATGACAGCACGTGCTGTGGACACTCAATGACGTTTATCCCGTCCGAGCCGAGCCTCATTTTCAGCCGGTGTCGCAAACACATGCGGTCCCTGAACGCAGCAGGTTAAAGTCTTACTGTGTTATTATGTACCCACAAGTCATCAGAGCCAACAGCAGCTCATTTAGAAATTAATTGATTTTATTGGCTATCGACAAGTAAGCAGAAAAATACAACCTACATAATATAGCTATATTCATGTAGGCCTATATAAATATGTATAATTTACTTTCACTTGTATTTTTTATTTTTGAGGTTTGAGTAGAAATATTGCCACAAATTACTTTTAACACTTAAGTAGGCCACATTTAATATCAGACTTTTACTCGAGTACTAATCGTATGGGTGACTTCACCAAAGTAATACTGTATTTTAACTCGATATCTTCACTTTTACTGATGTAGCACGCGATCTGCAATGTAACTAAAGTTATCAAATGAATGTAGTGAGTAAAAAGCACAATATTTGCCTCCAAAGTGGAGTGTAAAGTAGCAGAAAACCGAAATACTATACAAGTACCTAGAAAAAGTACTTGAGTTTTCCTTCAAATAAACTCATTATCTTCTTGTCAAATAACCAAAAAATATTTATTTTAACCTAAAAAAAATTCTCTATAAATAAAGTGTAAAAGTGTGTTGAGACTTCATCCCTAATATGTGCATGTTCAATATGACACAAGTAATTCATTTTAAGGTGTTGTCTTATTTTTAGAGACCACGTGTTTTTGTGACGCGGGGGTGACATCACCGGTCATGTGACCCGCCGCAGCCAACGAGCAGTCCAGGGCGTGGTCTGCCTCAATCAGTTTAGCACAATGAAGGATTCCCGTTACCTTGCAGCGAAAGATGATCTCTGTTCTCACTTTACATCGTGATGTAGCAGCGCGTCGTCAGAGGAGCTGATTTTGTGTCCGTTGCAGTTTCCGTCGGTGTGAATAAGAGCAGGCTGCAGAGCTGCAGAGCTGCAGAGCTGAGGCGGTGAGCGCTCATCATCATGCATCCGATGCCTGTGTGCTCCGTTAGCAGCGGAGACATATTTGACTGTATACAGAGAGGAAACATTGAACAGTGTATACAGTTCCTGCAGACCGATCGGTCAGTCCTCAAGCAGAAAGGTAAGTTAGAGTGAGATGTAATAAAAAGTCAGTGTTGCTCTTTTATTTGCAACATATTTGTGCAACAACAGGCCACTATTTCCTGTGTTTCTGTCAGTTTAGCCTGCAACTGTCAGTGATGGTATTTCCTCATTTGCTCATCTTAAATCTAGGAAACTGCTGATGAACTTTATCAAGAGACTCAACCTGTTACACCTGTGTCATATGTCTGTAATACACATTTTAAAACGTGTATTAATTGCATCACATAACCAGGATAAGTTATAGTAAGCATACAGCCCTGAACAAGTATCATTTTACTGAATCTTATGTTCAAAGGACCCATTTAAACTTTTTATCTTGCACCAGTGTGTCCTGATGTGCCAGTTCAGGAAACCAAACCCTGCCGTAGCTCCTCTGTGAAATGGTCTGGCACAGAACTAGATGGACAGATCCTGTGACAACACAACACAGAGTCACATTGTGCCAAAAGGAACTCTAACCCTTTTAAAGATCAACAGGCTGACGGGCCGTGCACTTGCGTCAGGCTTATATTGTTACTCACAGAACCTGAAGATCAGTTTGAACGTTTGCATCTTTAAACCTGACTGTGATGCGTTTCACTTCATCCAGGCTGGGGTGGTTTCACCCCGCTCCACTACGCTGCCCTCCATGGTAACCGCGCCATGGTTGACCTTTTCCTCAGTAATGGAGCTGACCCTAACGTGGCATGTGATGCGGGACAGACAGCCTTTCATTTTGGCTGCAGGTGAGTATTATTTGTGCATATAGAACATTCTTGGATTTTCATGATGTGAGCGTGATGCTTTTCTTTCTGTACTTGATCCTTTGTCATAACCTTTTGTTGTTCTCTCAGGCAAGGGAACATCTACATCATGCACCAAATGATGCAGTACGGAGCCGATTTGCGCCTCATAGACCTGCAGGGAAAAACGTCGCTCCATCATGCAGTCACTGGGGGCAGCATGTGAGTGGAGGAAACAGCTCGTCACAACTAAGTTCACAGTCACACACAAATAAATCATGCATGCACTAACTGTTAGTGATCTTTCCCAGTGTTGCAGTGCACTACTTGTGGGAGACGGGGATGTTCCGGTTCTCAGACACAGACATGTACCAGGTGACACCCCTTCACCTGGCCGCATCCACAGGAAACACAGAGGTGGTCCGCTATCTGCTCAGAGGCCAGGTACGACTCACTCACTTGCTCTAGCTGATCAACAGTAAGATAGAACATTATCTTAAAGAAGTTCATTAGAAGGCTTTTGATGTAAACATTGAGTCAAATCAAAATGATTTAAAATCATAGCTGCTGTATTGCTGTCACACTCACTGAGAACTAATATGCAAACAATGCACTGTGACTTTGCTAAACCTTGAGCTGCTTTCAGTTATTTCAAGCTCATTGTTTTTCATTCTCAAGCACCACACAGCAGTACACATTCACAGTGTGGTTATCTGACACTTTCCTCAACCACTCATATTATATAACTGTAGGCAGCCATTTTATGCAAATAAGCTCAGATGAGCCTCATAGCTCTACACCACCCCGCACAAAATAGCGTAAAGCTGAAAAAAGCAGCTGGCTGGTGAAAAAAGAAACATATAAAGCTGGGTTCAATGTGATTACTGTTGGAAACCAAGCTATTTAACACTTATTTTCATAAAAATATCACCTACAGCCGCTTTAAATAATGTTTTCAGACACATTTAAATAAACAATACACAATCATCAGGCAGCCCCCATGCAGTAAGTCTGAGGACCCCCTAGGGGTCAGCACCCTAAAACATACGAAACACAACACCAATCACACATTAAAAGCAGTTCTCAAAAGGTGAGTTTGATTGATGATTTAAAACATTTTTCTTTGAGATTTTTCTGCCACCCAGTGGACCACATAAATGTAACCAGGGCCAAGGGTAGTCTAAGTCCATCTAGTTGAGAATGTGACAAAGATAAGTTAAATCTTAAGATGCTTTTATGAAACAGGGCCCAGTGCAGATGCGACTATTTTTCAGCAGCTGTTCATCTCAACCCGTCTGTTTCAGAGGTGTGCTATCGATGCAGTTGACCAGCAGGGAGCGACAGCGCTTCACGTTGCAGCAGAGAGGGGCGGAGTGGAGGTGTGCTGGACTCTGCTGCAGAGGACAGGCTGCAGGATGCTCCATGAGAAGAGCCACAGCGGCCTCACACCACTGGACCTCAGCAAACAGGGGAAAACATTTAGGTGAATCTGCTGTTTCTAGAAATCTCTGGAAAAACACTGAGTAGCACTCCACCACATGGAGTGGTAACACCTCTCAGTACCTTTAAATAGCCAGTGTGTTCACATTTCCAGATTGCTTTTTCCTCATGGGATCCTGATGCTGATTAATACATTGCTATACTGTGTGTTTTTCTCCAGACATCAGCAACTCACCAAGCTACTGAGTCGGTACATTAATGAGCCAATTCATCACAAGCCCAGAGAGTCTCATGGTAAATATTACTACTACTATTACGTAGTTTCATTTAGGGATGAAAACAATGACAGTGGTGATGGTAGTAGTGGCACTGTTAGATTTAAAGTGCTGTGTGTACGGCCACGTGTCAAGTTTCTCACACATTTTTGTATGTCTTTTCTCAACAGTTCTGTATTACTGGACACTGTTCTTTCCATCTCTGGGCGGCGCTGCCATCCTGCTGATAGCAGCCATGTTGGGAAGCTATGGAGGGATAAGCTGCGCTTTGCTCTTCCCCTGGCTGGCCAGAAGCATCTTCACACAGTACCACCGCATGACCACATACCAAAGGTTTGACAAAGCTGCTGTGCCTTTTTATCATGTGTTTATATTTCACTGATGTTATATCTTTGGTTGAGAGAGTACATGTCTTTCTTTCAGGTTGCCCAACCCGATCTACTTGGGCACCCTCATGGCTGGCTTGTTCCATTCCCTGCTCTGCTTCTATGGAAAAATAATGCCTAATATCCTTATCAAATAACGTACACATTAAGTCTCGTGTCCATGTGTATTTTTGTGTCATCTGGCTTTACAGACAACACTTGGTCAATGACAAGGTATTTTAAAATGTTTAAATCCACTAAAAGTTTCACATGATTACCTCTTACTAGTCACGCTCCCCAGAGGATAGATCCTTGTGATCCTTTTGTCATACTCTGACCTTTTCTCTAGCACCACGTAAAGCTAAATATGTACATTGTTTTCCATTTCCACTCAATGAATATGAAAATTTAACAGGCATAATACAGTGAAATTTGATGTGCACAATCATGCTCCCCAAAAAATATGTCCTTTGCATTTTGGACACTCAACAAGTCTGTTTGTGCAGGCTGTCAGCTAGCCAAGCAGACATTGGCTCAGCATAGCATCGCAGAATCTTTGGCAAGTTGTATTTAGTATCTTGTTATATTGCCAAGAATATCATTATTGTGGAAACACCCTGAAATATTATTTTAGGGCCTCCCACACCTTCTCTCCCGGCTGTCTTGCTCTCTCAAATGTACACTGTCTGTTAGGTAAATGTAAGCTAGGATTTTGTATATTAAACAACAAGTGTTTATCCTTAACCTTTTGAAAGTGTGTGGCCAACCAGTGCTCTGGTCCAGGTGTCAATGGTCCACTTCTCCCTGGTCCTCGGTCTGTTCTGTAAGGTTCTGACTCAGGACCCGGGGACACTGGACAGAGCAGATGCAGATCCACGGTTCTCCTGTGTCGCTGACCTGGTGGAGAACAACCAGAGCCACCACAGGTTCTGTCCATACTGTGAGGTAAGACATTATAGTTCATGCAGCCATTGTTTTATGCATATCTAGTTCTTGCAGGTCTTTTCTGTCGAGATCTAAAAGTGTACATGTGTCCCAACTCCCCTTCTAAAGGTCCTTGACACACCCCTGCTAAACTCTCAGCTGTCACAATGAATCAATGATGTGACAATAAATGTCATAAAATATTTATGGTGATAGCCTCTGCAAAGGTAGGAAATAAAAAACAAAATGTTTTTGTAAAAGGTTGACAGTGAAGTTATGTTTAGTTCATGTGCTGCATCACACAAAAAGCTGGATTAGTTCTGACCGCTCTGTTTCTCTCCCTGTCTTTTATTTCCTCACAGTTGTTTCCGCCCGACTTCACTAAACACTGCAAGCTGTGTGACCTGTGCATCAAAGATTACGACCACCACTGCCTTTTCCTCAACCGGTGCATCGGCCGGGGTAACCACCGCCTTTTCCTCCTCTTCATCCTCTCCATGGTGATTGCCCACCTTCTTTTTGTTGCTACGGCAACAAGTTACCTGTCGGAGAACACGCCTGCGGGTGGTCGCAGCTGGTCCTCGTGGCTCACGCTGTTAGGAGAGGAATTCTGGGTCGTGGTCATGATGAGCATGAACGCGCTGACGCTCCTTTGGGAGGCGTGGCTACTCACCGAGCAGTTTGATGCCATCGCCACGGGAACGACCACCTACTTCAGACAGTGTGAGAGCTCAGCACGACAGAGGTCACTGGTACAGCGCTGGGTCATAGTGCTGTCGTTTCTGCTGGATGGCCGGAGACGAGTGGGCAGCGGGCAAACAAGAGAGGACAAAACCGCCATAGACATTTGATACTGTCAGTCTGTATTGTATCCAGCTGTTGTTACATCACCACTCACTTACAGATGTACAGTCCTGTTTTACTAGTACTTCAGCTAACAACTACTGTCTTTATTGATTAATCTGACAATTATTTTCATGATTAATTGATTAATCATTTTGGTCTAAATAATGTCAAAAATCTAGAATTACCACCTAGCGGCTGTATGTCTCCACACACCAGTCAAGTTGTTGTTCCTGAGCTGTGGTGTTGAATAATAGGCAGAACATTTTTAGCAGAATATTATGATGTCACCGTGCGTTTCACCTCTGATCTTTTGGATATCAAATGTCATAACTTCATCATTTTATCCTATTAGACATTTATGTAACATTTTATAGTAATTATTGTATTAGTTTTGTTTTTTATGAGGGCACAGCGATCTTGACCTCTGACCTCTGACTTCCAAATTCTAATCATTTCATCCTTGAGTCATAGTGGACATTTGTACCAAATTTGAAGAAATTCCCTCAAGGCGTTCTTGAGATATCACGTTCACATGAACGGGACGGACGGACAACCTGAAAACATAATTCCTTTCAGCCATGGCTGTCGCTGGTGCAGAGGCCTAAAAATGCTCATCACAATTTCCCCGAGCCCAAAGTGATGTCTTCAGATCGCATCTTTTGTCCAAACAGCTGTCCAAAACCAGAATACTCTTCATTTATTATCATAAATGACAAAGAAAAGCAGCCAGTCAATACATTTAAGACGCTGGAACCAGCAAGTGTTTGAAAAGCGACCGAAACGATTAATCGATTATCAAAATAGTTGGGGATTAATTAAATCTTTCGATTGACTTATCGTTACAACTCTACAGTTTACAGTCTTTGGTGTGCACTCAACTTTGTGTGGGTATCCTCTTTAGATTTAGTAACTCTCTAATGCCATATAACATGTTGTACTTGAATGTAAAAAAAAAAAAAAAAAGGTTACATCCTAATACTCTATTTTAATATACAGTAGGTTTGTCAGCAGATTTGTGGCTAGCAGGATAACTAGCACTAAGAGTTTAGATGTTCCCCTAGTTTTTAGAGACCTCACTGAATACTTGTTAATTAACTTATTGGTTTACTTCGTTCTGTGTTAAGTGATGGACATTTCCTCAACTGTGTTTTAGCAGGGAAACGCCTCTGAATGAATGCGAACGCTCATACCTGTTTTTGTATTCAACGTCAGCCTACTTTTTTAACCTCAGTGTTGTTTTAAATACGTGTGCCACAGTGTAAAGCTTCTAGTTCAAGGTTGTGAAGATCTGTGCATTCATAACATTAGCACGTCCTGTGATTAGCAAGTGATAATGGTTATGGAGGGTGCACTGAAAGGCTTTGTTCCTAACATAATGTCATTACCTCTCCGACCTGCTCTCAGTCGTTTGGACCATGACACTTCCTCTGCTCTCGCTAATGAGACATGCTCTTTTCATGTCTTCAATTAAACACACTCATTTCCTATGTGTCCCTCAGGACCATATTTCTAGATTACAGATGACGTTCCCCACACCCCTCAGAGGCTGGTGTGTCTGGACTGTGTGAGTAGCTGCGTCACGTGGTATTATTTAGTGTCTACTGTACTGCCTTCCATGCATATTGGAGTGGTTAAGATGGGTGCATGTGAGCCTGTGAAACTGAGTGCTTTTACTGTGTTTTCTCTGTCACTAAATCAGTGTTATTGTATTGATCTGGCTGCCATTTGTCGATATCGCAGTATATTTTATATGTACTAATATATTTTATCTGTGGTGGCACAGTTTCTTTTGGTTTCCAACATGATACTGTGATGCTCCTTTTTCTGATGTGAGAACAATATGTTTAATAAATCACTGACATCTGCCATTTATAGACAAAATAAACCAACTGTCTCAATTATCTCATTGTGTCTCAAAAGAGGAATAGATCCTTTTAGAATCAAAGCTTGTGACCAGCTCTCTCGATTTATAAATCACCAACAGCCAGAGCTTTGATTTTCATTCTGGTGTCTGCGGTGAGAATATACAGTAAGAACATCTGCAGGAGACACTCATATTTTTTTACACAGAAGTCAGCAGTTTTCACTTCTCCATCAAGGCAGCTCACTTCCTTTAGTGAGAGACAAACAGACTGGAAAAGAAGAGGAGGACGGCAGGCGAGCATCGCACAGCTGTGTTTTATTTCTCTGTAAAGCAGTACCTACAGTATCACAGCATCTGCTCGGGATTATGTGATGCTTTCTTGTGCGGCGCAGAGAGTCATCTGGTCTGCCCCTCAGAGATGACATGGCAAGTAATACTCGCATGACTGTTTTTATTTCCTTCCTCCTATCAGTCTGTTCACATCAGCATTCTTCAGGCACTCGTCATTGGTGCGCTAATCATGGCAGCTATAGTGGTCCCTTCTCTTTGGGTATGTGAATGTCATTTGATTTGTTACTTAGTGGTCATCAATTAAGCAGAGGACTGAGATTTCAGTATTGCCATTGTTTTGACTCTCTGTGTGTGTGTTTTGGCTCTAGAGGTGGCCTCAGCGGAGAGGGATACACTGTGTAGACAAGTTCACTGCCATGAAACCATCCAGGACTCCTCTGACCAGTGACAAGCCATTGGACTGGGCAGGTAAAGCTCTGATTTTAGCTTATTTTGATGATGTTTGTGATTTAAAGCTATCTATCTCAGCTCTTCTCTGTCTGTCAGGGTATGAGCTGTTCTTATGAAAGTGTACAAAGTTACTATGTACTGCAACCCAGTGTTGAGGAAGCTACTTTAAAAGTACTTTAACGGTAGCAGAGCTATCCCAAGAGAAAAATCTAAGTTGATTCACTAAAGCTAATTAGAAAAATTAGCTCAAACTACTTTAGAAATTAAAGCAGAGTAAATTGACAATGTACAGGTGATACAAACTTATAGCAAAATATAATACAAACATGCCGCATGAAAAAGTGCCAATCATTTGAGTTTATTGCAAAAAAGTGCCTGTTTGACATTTGTAAAAATGGAACGAAAACACAGACAGTTGCCTTCCAGAAACTACAATCCAGTTAGGGGTATTCCACCAAGCAGAATTAGAAAGTTAGACAGGCAACTTCTAAAATAGCATGCGATAACTTCTCTGACAACCCACTCACCAGAATAAATGTTGGCAATGCACGCTTCTGCAAACCGTGGAAATGTTGAAACTGTTGAAACTACTTTTCTTTATCATGCAACTTTACATTTCTGCAAAATCATTTTACTTTATGAAGTGACAGCGCTGTGCTTATGCTCTGGTTAGGTTGAGGAATAAAAAACAATTGGTTGGGGTTCGGGGAAGAAATTTTAGCTCAAGATACCTGTTTTCTTCAGCAATAAACACGGCTGGAAATGTCTTGACGTCCCTTCAAACTGATCCTGTTTTGTTACCCCAAACTCTGCTGGAAAATGTCCCAACGTCTCGTAAAAAATGTTCAGTGGTTTCAGGCCTACAAATGTTGACACACTGTCTTGAACAGTGGTCTCTGGCCCAAATTAAAACGTATCCAGGGTCTGCAAAAACGTAAAATGCAAACCTTTAAATTGGCAACTGGGTTTTCTCTGAACATTTGTTAATAAATAGCAATAACCAGTACTGATGACTCATTGATGACTAAATACCTAATATATGCATGTGTTAGGAGCGGTCAAGATAAAGAACTGAGGTTGGGACTGGGAAATGGTGGTTCAGTTACAGTACAGAAATAATCTAAAAAAATAAAAAATCATTACTTTTCTTTTATGGTCTAAAATTATCTGTAGTTTCAGTAGTTAATTAGCGTACAGCAGTCTAAAATGGTGTAAAAATGTAATTAAACAATATAGTTGAACTACCATAAGCTACTGCAAACTGCAGTAAAACTACTGGTTCAATTACATGTAGTTTAGTACCCCCCAACTCCATTATAAAGCCTTCATTTAGGAAGAGTACAGTATTACTCATTTGTCAATGGTTGACTGTTATGTGTGAGCCGAGTATTTTTAACCTTGCAGTATGAGAAAGCCGAGTTCGCTCTGTCTTCCAGCAGTCTCTGTCTCTGTGCTGCATTTTAGTCTCATCCAGCCTCTCCAACTGCAGCATTTATCTGCTTTATCACATCCACTCCAACCCCACCAGACAGAATAGGAACAAGAACATCACACCCTTGAGTGCTGTGGCTTCACCGCACAGACTGCTGAGTGACTGTGGAGTGTGGCATTTTCTCCTCTGACCATAAATCTTAGCCTGAATAAGTCGGGATACTAAACATGAGTGCTGTAAAGTGGAGTTTTTGGCAGTTTTACAAACACATATCCACCCAGAAATATATCTTACAGATACAGACAGTACGATGACTTGAACGCTTAGTCTGCATCAAACATCCTAGTGGTGAGAATGGTGTCAGTTAAATCAAATGTATTGATCTGAGGTTGCACTTCAGGTACAGAGGAGACCATAATCAAATCTCCATGAGCAAACAGTTGGAGGGATTACGAAGACCGTGCGGCGATGGGGGAGCCAATGTAAAGAAATGGGTGACAAGACAGAGGACACACTGCCAGACATATTTATAGACGGTGAGAAATTGATACTGAGAGTGTGCAGCAGCAGAAGGCAGAGAGACAGAGAGGGAGAGAGGGAGAGAGTGGGCAGGGCTCGAGGTATGTGAGAACAACAGCACGCCGGGCCAGTGGGACAGACAGGGGGAGGGAGACGCAAGGAAGGAGGGGAGGAAGAGGAAGAGGAGAGTGTGTGCTTGAGTGCCTCGTGAGAGTGTGTGAGTGTGTGTATGTGCGTGTGTGTGTAAAACCAGACGTGTCCAAGTGCAAGACAGTGAGCCGGTGAGAGAGAGAGAGATGCTCGCAGAGGATGAGGAGTAACAGGGCGAGGCAGCAGCGTGAGGAGCTGAGCGTGAGTGTGTGTGTGTGTGTTTGAGGGATAGTGTGTGAACAGAGGGATGCAGTCATGTCTCTGTGAGAGGGAGCAGCACAGCAACGGTAACCATGCTGAGCCCCAAGATAAAACAGGCACGCCGGGGTAAGCACAGTCCCTCCTCCCATTTCTCCATCCCTCTTCTTCTCCTTCTTCTTCTTCTTCTTCTCTCCATTCTCTCTTTTTCTTTCTCTGCAGTCCATCTCTTTCTTCTTTCCATCTCCCTCTTCCTCTGCGGAGCTCCATCTGTCCTGCTGTCTTTGTGATAATGTGACATCGATATTGTTGTCAGTGCTTTCATTGAGAAATGACACCAAAAAGGTGTAACCGCGCCATGTTGGCACCAACTGTGCACACCGGTGTCATTCTGCATCCCTTATCAGTAACTGACCTGAGTTTTCTTGCATGATCTGAACTGTTGAGGCTTTTATCCTCTGTGTCTAACACTCAATGAGAGTTAACAGGCTTTACTACAGGGTGATGTAATCCCGCCTGTCTCTTAATTATACCGTCCTCATTCCTAGAAGATTTGATCCTGATGGAGATACTGTGGGTCGTAGTAAAACATGGCTGCTTGAAGGATAATGCTCCCTCCAACAATGGTCTGCATCCTGACATGTTCGCACCACATCCCTGTTTGTTCAGGGTTTATTGAGTTAGTTTTTGCTTGGCACAGTTCGGAGCAGGTGACAGACAGATCAGAGGTGCTGAAAGGAATGCGGGGCTCTCTCATGTAAATCACAACAGCTGACTGTCAAACATAGTTCCTCTAACGCTGGCTAAAATCCACTTGTGACCGCTGAAGTCGGGATGCAACATATACATGCCTCTCACATGACTGTGGGGAGATTAATAAGGAAGCTGTAAATCACAGGGACAACTCCTGGCATTGAGATTATCACGACGCAGAGTATAGACACTTGCTGTGCTCTTCATAGCAGGTGGTTGCTGTAGACAGCCGACAGACACACACGCTTCAGGTCGCTCGGGGAGTTGTGACAGTTGCCAAGTTATCTCAAGGAAATGCACTAGCGTTGGTTTTCAGAGAGTATCCACAGAGGCATCCCCACCCTCACAGGAGATGAATTTATATCACATTATTGCATGATAATAGACTTAACAGAGCAAAATAATGGTTTCAAGAACACGTATTTCTGAGTGTGTTTAGGAAGGGCTGTTGCTTCATTTCTCCCCTGGCAGTCATTGTCTTATTCTCAACCAGCCGTAAAAAAGTAAGACCATAAAAGATGATGGGAAGGAGAAGTGCCTCTCCTTTCTCCTTCACCAACACAGTCAGAGAGTGCAGCAGCCACTTCAGTTTGCTCGCCACGTCTTGTGCACTTGCCATCTCTCATTTGCTGTAATGGTATTCTCTTTTGATTAGATTCCCAGCTCTGCTCTCCTCTGACCCTTTAATGCAGCATCATCCAGGGCGAATTCATACAGCATCACTGAGCTGGATGTGCACTCACAAGCTGAGCTGTAAGAGCAGAATCTAAAGCGGTTAAGTAGCGATTCTTACAGGAAGACGTTATTGGTGTTTGAGGCTTCGGTCCATTATCTGTGTGGTGAATAATTATCAATATGAGGACATTTGAATGATTAATGAAAGGCTGCAGTTAACAACATATGATTCTGCACAGCAGGTTCAAAATGACCATGAAGAGGGGTGGGACAAGATATCGATACGGCAATATATCGTATAACGAGAGGAAGCGATACATCGTATTGCCACTGCGCCAAATATCAATATTTTTATTAAAACATGCAGCCGCTCTAAACAGATTCACCTGCCAGTTTGACTTACCAGAGTCAGTACTTCAGGACTCCTTGTGGTGTAAACTTCTGTAAACTTGATTTACACAGATTGAATTTATATAGATTTTAGTGAGGCATAGTTGTATGCCTCCTTTAACATTTTAACTCCAGAACTGATTTGCCCTCTGGCAGTTTGGCCATTTGCCAATTAATTTTCCATTGGATGGCACGCATGGACAAGTTGCAGTCAATGTGTGTGTGAGGCAGTAAACTAGTAAACTACTCTATGCACCTTTGATATTTGTTTCATCTCAGGTAATGTCAGCACCACATTACAATGAATGAATACATAATTCCTGTTTGTTTTGTTTTTTTGTTTTTTATTCTTTCATATGTTTCCCTGCTCCAGCACACCTGATTGAAATGATCAGTTCGTCATCGAGCTCTGCAAAAGCCTGATAATGACCCATTCATTTGAATCATGTGTGCTGGAGCAGGGAAATGTCTAAAACATGCATGGCAGCGAGCCACCAGGACCAGAACTGAGTTAGACAGACATTGTGATGAACTGAAGATTGTCTTGCAATGTATCAAGAACTGCAGAAACGCTGTATCGATATCGATACCATCAATATTGTCGGCAACATAATGTGAAACATTCCCACCCATAATGATAACTTCATGTCTATCATCTCCTCAAATGTTCATCAATGAGACCCTATCCTAACTGAAGAAGTTTTGCTACTGTACCATATCAATAATTAATAAAAACATTATTATGGGCTCATATATATGTGAGTAAAAAGACCATGGAGATGTGCTTAAGAATGACATATACTGATGTCTAATAAATTAGTTGAATAATTTAATCCCTGGTATGAAGGGAGTGGGAGGACTAAATATGTAGAAGTTACTAGTGGTGGAATGTGTCATATTCAAGAACTGTACTTAGATACTTACCTAAATACTGAGGTACTGTAGTGGAGTATTTCAAGCCTGTGCTGCTTGTCTGTCTCTACATTTGAGCGTAAAAAAAAATTGTATATTTTACTCCATTTAATTTGACAGCTGCAGTAACTTTATAGATTAAGACTGTATATACAAGATTTATGAGATAAAATGTGACGCACTCGTCACGCAATCGATTAAACATCAGTAAATAGTTTAAATTTGTGCCAGTGCAGCCAGACAAACACAACAACAAGCAAAATGCTCCAGTAATGCATCATTAATAATGAATGTGATTATGATATCATGACTGACCGGGGCCATTTTTCAAACATAATGAGTACTTTTACTTTTAATACTTCAGTGGTGGAATGTAATGTAAGTACGTTTCCTCAGGTACAGTTAAGTACAGATTTGAGGTACTGTACTTGAACTTCACTTCAGTATGGTTGAGTATGCTTTACTTCATACTTCTACAATTCAAAGGGACATGCTGCACTCTTAATTCTTCTATATGTAATTTACATCTATGTTACAAGTTTCTTTACAGATTAAGATCATACAAAAACAAACAGAAAAAAAACATTCACTCAGTTTTACTAAAAACTAAATAAAATAGTTCAAATTAGCTCCCCCTCCACAGAGTAATATTCTGCTCAGACTTTAATGCATCAGTAAAAAATAACTTAATAATATAATATGTACAGTTTGACACTCACAGGGGCAATTTTTCTGCATTAGCACTAATAATTAGTAACATAAAGGTACTTAAAGGTGCAATATGTAAGGTAATTGGCCACCTGTCAAATTCATATTCAACAAACAGGGGGCAGCATGTCACTAGAGTAACCCCTAACTGCTTGTAACTGTAGCTGCCAATAGCTAGTTAGCTCAGTTAGCCGTGCAGCTAGCGCTCTGGACTGGGGGCTCAGCGCACCAGTGTTATTCACGTTCTCTTGATAAAGAAAATAATTGTTTTTAACTAAAATTCTAACATATTGCACTTTTAAGTGAATGAGAGGCGATGCGCTCTGAGTAACACTATCCCTGAAAAGGTTATTTGAATCTTGTACAATAATACTGTAGTTCTTTGCTGACAGTAGATGAAATAAAACAGTTCCCCTCTGAAATTTCCTGCCTCTTTTTTAGAGATGTACAAGACACAGCTGGGTCTGCCATATTTATAGATCCTGCTCTGCCTGCTTCTGCTGTCAGCATACAGTTTTGTTAATGGCTGCTTCGCTTGGCCTCGTCTCTGGCCTCGTCCCTTCCCAGCAATCATGACTCTGCAAATGAAGGACATCCAGAAAGGGGAGAAATAAAATGAGGAGTCCAGACAGGGAGCTGATAAGCAAGAGAGAGGAAGCAGGAGAGCGATTTCAGTCTCGGCCCTTGCAGATACCTTCCCTGCTGTCCTCAGCAGAAAGCAAGATGCAATTAACAGGAAAAAAGAGCCATTGATTTCTCTCTCCTCTCTCTCTGCCGTCTGTTTATCTCCCTCCCTCTTTCTTTCTCCCCCTGGCTCCCCAGGGATCACTCTACTGTCCCTGTTTCTGCTCTATACCTTGTGAATACCTATGCTAATATGTAATCCATGCTTGTTGTCAGTCTGTAGCAGTTAAAGCGCAAGCTGATGCAAAGCAACACTCCTCTCTGTACAGCAGTGACATTCATTAATGCCTGAAACACATAATAAAATGTAAAGGAATAGATGGATGGATTTCATCTTAAAGCAGGGCATCTTTCCTGCAAAATGGAGGCCATGCCTTGGAAGATTGAGTTAAGAGGAAATCTGGATGCACAGTCAAGCCTGTGGGTTTATCTACACCCAAGAGAGACTTCTGAGAATAATGATTCAGGATTGTCTCTGGGTGAATTTAAAGAATAAAAGCAAAACAACAAAGCAAGAAAATCCCCAAAAAACATGTATCCTCTGTCTTTATGTAGCTCTGTATTTCTTGATCGCTCTGCCTCCCTCTCATTCTGATGCTCTTAATCCTAAAATCTCCCTTTATCTCTATGTGTGTGTGTTTGTGTGTCTACGCAGCACGGTCCAAGAGCATGGTGCTTGGAGAGTTGACTCGGGTCTCCAGGCCCTGCTCTCCTCTGGATCAGGAGAAGGCTTTGAAGGCAGGCTGGCTGAAGAGACAGCGTAGTATCATGAAGAACTGGCAGCTGCGTTGGTTTGTGCTGAGGACCGAAGCTCTGTATTTCTACAAGGACCAGGATGAAACCAAGGCACAGGTGACGCTGGCACAAATACACACACAATATGTGCTAAGATAAAACTTTATTGATTGCACACCAGAGGAATTCACTCGTTACAGCAGCTCAAGGGTCACAAGCAGAGCCGAAGGAGAGATTGAGCTATGCATAATAATAGAAAGATATAGTTTGCATATCTGCCAAAAAACATAGATAATAACAGTTAAATATGAAACTAGATAAAAACAAGGAACATGTAGGGGAAAAAATTACAGATCACGTACACAATATCCACCTGTCACACGTACATATATGAGCATAATGTATGTATGTATGTATGCATGTGTGGTGAGTTCTGTCAAACTCAATCATTTTTCACACAAAAATCATTAAAACATTAGGACCTCCACACACTCTCCATTGCAGCCGTAGGGTGTTGTTATTGCCCTGACACACACACTGATAATGTGGTTACTAGCTGACCCCTGCTTCTGCTGTAAGCACTTAGTATGTGACCTTTGACCTTCTCTATGCTGGAAGGATCAAAAATGCAAGTACATCAGGAAGTGCTGGAGGGATAACTAGATGAAGAGATGTTTCCCTGAGTCATCCCTCCCTCCATCATCATTACCTCCCTCTGTTGGACGGCTGCCCGGAGAACAGTGTACTCCGAACTCTATAGTGTTTAACATGCGCTACACGTCCAAGTCCAGAACCACTAAGTGATTTCTTGTCTGACGCTTGAACACCGATGATACAGGTGTTTTCCTCATGCTTGTCAGTCTGTCAGTCTGTCAGTCAGTCTTTCCACCTGTCTTACTCACACCTTCCTCTGCTTTCTCCTACAGGGTTGTATTCCTCTTCAGGGCAGTCAGGTCAATGAGTTGCCTGCCAATCAAGACGAGCCTGGCCGCCACCCTTTTGAAATCGTTCCAGGTGAGTTGGCATGGCGACAGCGCTGATGTGAAAGGAAGTGAGTGAGTACTGTTCAAGTGATGCTGATCCATCTGTTTAATAAGAAGTGCCAGCAGGGAACTGTTGGGCTAACTTTTGATTTTTATTTTAAATCTCTTGTTTCGCTAAAACCTGATGTTTGATCAAGTTCAACTTCTAATATCATTTCACAAATACCACAACTTAAAACATGTTTGCAAGAAAAAACATCAAGATCAAAGCTGGACTCAGGATAAGAGTACCACACCTAGTTATTGGCAGTGATGGACTGTAACTAAGTACATTTACTCAAGTACTGCACTGAAGTATACATTTTAGGTACTTGTACTTTACTTGAATATTTCCATTTTGTGCTACTTTATACTTCCACTCCTCTACATTTTGGAGGCAAACATTGTACTTTTGACTCCACTATATTTATTTGATAACTTTAGCCACTAGTTACTATGCAGATTACATGCTGCCCCGGAGTCAAAGTAGAACATTTTAAAATTAATTTATTTCATCAGCAATCAGATAAAAAAAACACAAATTCTGATAATCAGTCGACCCATAGTATACAGTATACATCCATGTAAATATATGTCTCATTTACTTTTACTTGATACGTAAATACATTTACATCAGATACTTTCAACATCACCACATCTGGAGATATGTGGTTTTCACTGGGAAGGACGATAATCTGAGTAACAAGTAACTACAAGTATACAAGTACAATATTTACCTCTGAGATGTAGTGGAGTAGAAGTATATAGTTCCATAAAATGGAAATACTCAAGTAAAGCAACTTGAATTTGTACTGGTACAATGCCTCAAGTAAATGTACTTAGTTACTTTTCAGGTAAAAAATCCTGATAAATGATTATTATGTAGTGAAGAAAAAAATTAAATACAGGGTGTTTATAATCATCTCATTTACACAAAAAAGTTGTTTGTTGAGTTTTCTGTTCGCCGTTTCCACTGATGGAATGTAACTAAGTACATTTACTCAAGTAAAATTTAGAGGTGGTTTTACTCTCCATCTCCTGCTGCTTTTTACTTCCACTTCATTACATTTTGGAGGCAAATATTACTTTTGACTCTGCTACAATTATTTGATTACTTTAGTTACTAGTTACTTTGCAGACTACATGCTGCATCAGAGCCAAATATGTGTATTTACTTTCACTTTTGATACATAAGTATATTTAACATCAGAGACATTTTACTCAAGTACTATTCATATTGGTGACTTTCACTTTTTCCAAAGTAATGTTTTAACTCAATATATTTACTTTATTTCAAGCTTTTTGAGTACTTTTTACAACACTGTAAATGTCATTCAGGAGGGGATTAAAACCTCAGACTATGCAACATCAACACATACACCACAACCACAAGGTCAGGTTTGATCTTTTTGTATTTCCAGACATTGTGATCATACTGTACATTCAGCAGGTCATATCCTCTGTGTAAACCTTGTTGACCCAAAAACAGAAGTAACTCACAGCTCCATATGAGTCAGAGGCTGTAACACATGCGTGGAATATGCACAGCAGCAGAAGGGATGTGAGTGTGTGTCTGAGGGTAAAACAAGGGTTTTATTCATTTCTGCTGTTGACAGCGTGGGGTTGGCATGATTATGGTCAGAACAGTGGACAGTACTTACAGCACATACATCAGAGGGCTGGCTTGGAAGTTAAACTTGGACAGACATGAAGTTGGAAGATATGAGACAAAGTTACTGGCTGTGACGGTTGGCTCTTGTCGAATGGTATCATGGCTCATATCATCATAGATTCACCTGCAAGAATTAGTTCTTCTTAAGGGCAGCGGCTGCTACTTACTGCTGACAGTACAGGTTCAACATGGGCCATTACTGCAGCAGGCTGACAAACAGCCTGACAGGTTATCACGAGGATGAGGTTTCTGTTAATGATGGTAGTAAGTACATTTTTCTCTGCTTTGATAATACAAGAGGAGCAGTGCTGTAGGAATACTGTAACTCTTCTGTATGTAAGTAATGTTGAAAGCAGATTGAAGTGTTGAAAAGTACTGTGCTTCTCCCTCTCTCTAGATAGCTTCAAAATCTTGGTGTATAAATTAAATTTTGCAGAGGCGACCCCCAGATAAACACGGTCCTGCATCAGAGTTCATATGGAAAACAAGCCTAAATTTCATCTGTGCGAAGAAACAATCGGGATATAACACTGCCATGTCTCTGCTCTGTTGAATTGTTTCAGCTTTAGGTGATCTGTTGGACATTACATACACGTGCATAAGTACACACATTGTCAGCAGATTTAACAGCTACTGCAGGGCAGCACAGTGGTGAATGGAACACACTGCATCATTAGCAGGTGTGGTCACATCCTACTGTATTCCTCTTCCAGTTAGTGTTTTTAATTATTTATGTGGCCTTTCTGTGTTTGTGCACTTCTCTTAAAGGACCATTCCAGTATTAACATGTGTTTTAACTCATGAACAATAGAAGGACATTGACAGGAGGCTATATGAGTCAATGCTGTATTGATTCTTCAGGTAGCAAATTTGAATGTAATGCAACTCCGCAATATTACATTGATCTACGGTTGCCGATTTAATACTGAACTGCTCAGATTTGTTGGTTAACACATGCAATGGTGTTCAATAACATCAATGTTTTCCTCAACCCAGCCTATGTCTTATTTTCCCACCTCACAGGCAGCCGCTGTTTTCAATTCATTTCACAATACCATGAAAATCAATGAGAAAACAAGATGATCATTATGATAAATTACCTTCAGGGTTGTGTTCTCCGCAAGCTAATATCCAGACAAATGAATGGAGACCAATGGTTCACTGTAAGTTGAGACAAACACAATCAAAAATCCATAGGAGTCATTTATTCTGTGGATGCTGGGGACATGTCCCCACCACATTCTGATGTTGTCACCGTCACCTTTTTAAAAGCATTATTTGTTAAAAAAAAAGAAAAATAGCTTGTGCCATGAAATGTTAGCTAACAAATGAGAACACTCTACTCTCCATCAACTGGCTGCTGCTCATTCTGATGTGGAATTATGAGAGCAACACCCTACAACATGTGCTGCAAAACTTCTATAGTTCATTAGACATTAGATGTGACATATACTGTAAAATCAGAATGCGATACATAAGATGGATTTAGCTGGACTAGCATATCTAGTAAGAATAGCCATAATATTTTAACAACATTTAGATCATTGTTAATTTGCTGTATTTTCAAATAGTGGGCCTACAAAAAAATCTAGTGTCTAAAGTACAGCGTTGCGTCCTAAAGTAGTTTCTAATGTCTCCTCCCTTTTTCTTCTTGGACATTGTCCACTTTGGGTGCCTGTAAATTAGGCTAGTGCACTTTGTTTAAATTGTGTAGCTAACTACTGTTCTTTCTGTATTGATGATCCTGTGGCAGCCCGTAGTGCAGGGTTTTGACAATGCGGTATTTCAGTTTAATTGTGTGAAATCTGTGAATTAATCGTGTGGTATTGAAAAGAATCCCTGCTCCAGTTTCAACGTTTACACCTTAACCTTGGAATGAGTCATGACTGGTTGACTCATGAGCTCTTGTGAACTTTGTTTTCTCTAACTTGAAAGTATGCACCATTTAAACAAGGCAATTTGATGTAACATATAACAGAACAATGCAATTATTTTTGTAATGATCTACTCTGGCCTCATTTGATGGTCCATTAAATTGCCTAGCACAGCCACATATGTTGAAAACTGTTTAAAAATCTTTTTTTTCATCCGAGACCTTGTGTCCCCACCACTTTTAAAAACAAAGTGACATCGTTGCTAAGATCTAGAACACTATACTGTGATTTGGATAATGGCTGTCATGCCATGCATACTATGTGCAATTTATAGGTAATGGGGTAAAACATGCAAATAGATCAGAGTGGTCTTATAATATGTGAGATGGTGTCCAGTGTCACTTTGTAAAGAAAGTTTGTTGGTGTGGAGACACAGAGGTAAAGGGTCTGGACAGAAAGAGACGGAGTGAGAGGCATGGTGCAGTTGCTGGTGTCCCCTGGGACCGCTACTCTTTCTGGGTCATTTCTCTCACACAGAACACACTATGCACCACAGCGCAGGACAAAGTAATGAATGCAGGTACTGATATATAGCCTACACAGCAAGCCATACACAGCCCATACCAATCATCTGTCTTCTGGATTGGTTTTTATAAGGTTTTCATTTCATGAATAGCAGTTGTGATGCTTTTATCTGCATCTGTAACTGAGGATTGCCTCCACCTCTTCACAAGCGATTACAAAGTCATAAAGGGAGAGTATTTCACATAGTGCAATCAAAGCTAAACTAAAATAAACTAAAATGTCAAACTAAAATGTCAAACCGTGGGGTATCCAGCTGCGTGCAGCCAGAGGAAGGAGAGGCAGAGCTGCGTGGCTGTCTTTGTACTTCACAGGGGTGCTGGAGCTAATAAGGTTACTAAAAACACTGATATCTGTAGAACCCACTCCTTTACAGATGATAGTTTATGTGATCAACAAAGTAATTGCAAAAGCTTTATCTGTTCTGTTTTGCAATATGTTGTGTCATTTTGTCTTATTGATCCAGAAAGTAATGAAATGCGGTTGTGTTTTCAGGAGGGGCTGGAGAAAAGGATCGAACAGGTATGAGTCACGAATCATTCCTGCTGATGGCCAATTCTCAGAGTGACATGGAGGAATGGGTCAGAGCCATACGTAGAGTCATATGGGCTCCACTAGGAGGAGGTGATATTCTTAATTATATGCATACACACAAATGTCTACACACGGTGCTGTTTACTGTGATTAGGTAGAATAAAATATTGAAGCTTTTATATTTTGAGCTATGAATGACCTGATTGGTGTTTGTTTTCTGTGTGGCTGCAGGCGTCTTTGGGCAGCACCTGGAGGAGACAATGTTGTATGAGGCCCAGTGTGGCCCTCAGCGACTGGTCCCCGTGCTGGTCGAACAGTGTGTGTGTTTCATACGTGAACACGGGCTGGGGGAGGAGGGCCTTTTCAGGGCCCCCGGACAGACCAATCATGTGCGAGAGCTGCAGGATGCATTTGACCGTGGCGAGAAGCCAGTGTTTGACAGGTGACGTACTGGGAGGGGGCATTTCATCTACAGCGGAATGCAATTCTATACTCTTTGCTGGACCGTATTCTTTATGTCCACTCTCTTACAGTACCACAGATGTCCACACAGTGGCATCGCTGCTAAAGCTGTACATACGGGAGCTGCCCGAGCCTATAATCCCATTCTCCAAATACACACAGTTTCTCTCTTGTGCTCAGCTTCTTACCAAGGATAAAGCAATGGTAATTACATGTCTGCTTAATACTTAAGTCTTATATTCACAGACTCTTGCCTTGGCAATAAACATGTCTCTTTTTCATTCAAGGGTATCTTAGAGCTAGGCAAACAGGTGAAATCCCTTCCTCAGGTCAACTACAACCTCCTTAAATACATCTGCAAGTGAGTAAACACTCTTAATAGTTGTTAAAGGGACAGTTCACCTCAAAAACAAAAAAATAGATATATGTCCTCTTCCCTTTAGAGCTATTTATCCATCTAGATCATTTTGGTATGAGTTGCCAAGTTTTGGAGATAGATAGCCATAGAGATGTCTGCCTTCTCTTGATTATAATGGAACTAGATAGGACTCAACAGCCACGTCTCTTTCCAGTAATCATGACCCAGTAGCTCAAGATAATCTACAGACCCTGCTGTGAACACTTTTTCACACCGACGAGAGGCTAGCTAATCAAGTTAACTAAACTAGTTAAGGTTAAAGCTCAGCCGAGGGGGTCACTACTAATCTTAACATCCTGTACTATCACAAGTAGATGCACGCTCCCTTCACCGACATGATATTATCAGTGGGTGTAACTTGGGAGAGAGAAAATAGTTCCTACATGACACTGCACACAACATGGTCTGTGGATTATTTTGAGTAATCTGATCATGATTTCTGGAAAGAGAAATTGCTGTTGAGTCTTTTTATTTGGTGCTTTTAGCACCACAGGCTAAGTGCCATCTAGTTCCATTATATTTGAGGGAAGGCAGACATCTCTCTGGCCAATATCGTGAAGGTGAACTGTCCCTTTAAGGTCACTGATGTGTCTCTTCTGATGGACTTTGCTGTTGCTGCCTTATCCCATTCACTGTGCGATGATTAAGGATTTGACACCCTGTCACACAAGAGAAATAACATTCATTACACCCACATTATCGTCATCAGAGGAAGTGACATCGCATTGATTGACTCGGAGTGTGCATAATTGCTCTTCCTCCCTGCCTTCTGCATCTATATAAAGATTGTCAGCTGAGCCCATACGCCAGCCAGAATCATGACTCAGTCCTCCTTTTTTTATTAGTCTGAATTTTACTGAATGAAAAAGAGGTTTCTTCCAGTTTGAAGCAAAGCTGTCATCACTGGTGATATTACATAATGTGGAAATGAGTTCTGTTTTTTGTCTGCTCAGGTTTCTGGATGAGGTTCAGTCTCACTCCAATGAGAATAAGATGAGCGTCCAGAATCTGGCCACCGTGTTCGGACCCAATATCCTTCGGCCCAGAGTGGAGGACCCAGTCACCATGATGGAGGGTCAGTGATAATGCTCATATTTCTTTCCAATCAGTATGTACAATGCCATGAAGCATTTCAAGAAGGTGTTGCTTGTTATGTGTCTAAACAGGAAGTTCACAAGTGCAGCACCTGATGACTGTGCTGATCAGTGAACACACCGGACTTTACCAACAGGAAGAGCCGGAAACTGAGACCAAGATCCCCCCGCAGCAACAACAGCTGAGTCCTCTCAATCGGAGCAAAGTGGAATGGATCTCACAAGAAGACACTGACCCCCCTCCCTCCTCGGGCACTGGCTCCAAAACGCCTAAAGATAAACCCCAACCTTCCACCCCCTCTACTGACAGTAAGCCGACTGCACCGAGCACCATTACAACGTCAGAGACAGCTGAAGATGGTCAGATTGAAGGCAAAATTAAGACGGAGGAGAAAGTGGACGGAAAAGCAGATAGTAAAATTGAAGGAAAAGGTGGAAGTGAAGTTGCTGTTAGCCCCAGTAAACAGTCCAAAGCCCTGCCCTCCTGGAGGTGCTCCTTCAAGGGCAGTGCAGCATCTGGGGGACCGAGGGGGAAAATGGGAGGGTCAGCAGGGGACGTGTCAGCAGCTGGGGGCAGCAACTGGCTGATGAATGGCCTGTCGTCCCTCAGAGCTCACAGGCGCACCACCTCATCAGGTGAAAAACTTAAAGACTCGACTCTGTCTCTGAAGGATTCAACCCTCTCGCTTAAAGAGACCGCTCTCTCACTTAAGGACTCACAGAGAGATTCTGATGAAGACTCCCCTCAAACGTCTTTGGCCCACAGAGCCCTCCACCAATCCCACAGACTGTCTGCCTATGACAATGTTGCCCCATCCAGTCTAAGCCTGCCCGCTGACACATCCTCCATCTGGACATCCTTTGAGATCTCGTTGACCGAGCCAGAGAGAAGCGACAAGGCCCTAAAATTAGGGCAGGGTCAAGAGAGACCTGCAGAAAGGGGGGCAAGTCCAAATTCTCTCGATCACAGTGCAAGCGGTACTGAGGATGAACTGGCAGGAACGAATGAAGGTCTCACCAACATGCTGACCGAGCTCAAGCAGGAGCTGAAGAAACAGAGGACGAGCTACGAGACCTGCATTCGCAAGTAAGAATGAGCCATTTTCTGTCAAATAACCAATTAAAATCAGCATGACGTGTTATTAATAACCCATTCTTCTTTTCTTTGAGGTTGGAGGAGTCCTGTTCTAAGTACCAGTCCCAGGTAAACCGCCTGGAGGAGGAGCTGGACCAGGAGAAGAAGAAGTTTAACATGCTAGAGATCCGACTCAGGAACTCGGAGCGGGCGCATCAAGACGCGGAGAACCGAAACATTCTCCTGCAACAAGAAATGGAGGAGTTCTTCAAAACCCTTGGGGATCTGACCACAGGGGCAACACGGACCAACTAGACCAAACCAACCTGCCTTCATCTGGTCCATCAGAGGACGAGGAGCTCGATTACTGGGAAGATCAGCCAGCCCCAAAGCTTTGAAGACCAAATACCTCTAGTGCAGTACTACTTGCCATCGTGTCCTCTTTAGTACCGCCGTCTTGTGCCTACACTGACCAGTGCCGGTGCCAAACGAGAACTCCTCTGGACCAAGCAGCTCTGATTTAACCATTCCATAAAATCCCTTATTATGATGATACACCATAGGTCATGTAGCTGGTTATTTATTGACTAAATTCTTCTGCAAGAGAGCAGAAAGAGCCTTATCTGTGAGGTTAAGTCTTTCCATAAACACCAGGTTCATTTATTGGAAGAACTCTTAAAGGAAACAGTAAAAGAAACAACACAAGACGTTAAAATTCAACTCTTTTATTTGCTGGAGTTGAAGGTAGACAGTTTCCATTTTCTGATGTATATAATTAGTCTGTTAGTGAGGCAATTTCAGATCCAAAGGCTAAAATTCACACGACTGGCCTTGCCCAAACACACCACAGCTGGTTAACTTTGCTGTCAGTGTTTGGTTAAACCATCAGAGGACTGCAGCGTCATCCCAGTAGTGCTGAATGGCTTTCCCTTCTTTCCTCTAAAAGGTACCTGCACTAAAAACCAGAGTTGCTCAGAGAAAACTCATGCGTAGTCTATTCTATCTTTTCTATTTTTTAGAGGAGATGAAGGAGAGGAAAACCACAAAAAAAGAGGATGCCACAGTCAGTTGAGATGTGGCCCACAAAGGGTCAGGACATGCGTCACAATCCCCAAAGTGCATTCTGAGAGCTGATGCTAGGGGGTTACTGCCTGGAGTGCCCAACCATGAAAAGGGGCAAAGGGACAGGTTGGGAAATTGAGCCATCAAATACATCCAAAGGTTATCATGGCAGGTAGCAAATGTCTGTTTCCCGACTCTCAGAAAACAAACATACAGTAAAATGTACAGATCAACCACCGACTATACTAATCTATGAATTATATTGCACAGAAAACAAACAAAAAAGATGAAAACGAAATGCATATAAATAGAACTTCTGAATGAAATGTACATTACATACAATAGATGCCTCCTAGCTTGAAATAAATAAATAAATAAATAACACAAATACAGAAAAAAAAACTGGATCTTTTCTTCACATTTCTTTCAAATGATGTGTGCCATGATATACATACTGTGTGTTTGAGAGTGTGTGCATGTGTGTGAGGTAGAACTCAGAAAGACGCACCACAGGAGAAGAGGGGCGTCCGCCACGGAGAGGACTGAAAATCATTGAACTGAGTAAGGGCACTTAAATTAAATATCTTAAACATCAGACAGCTGTGAATAACGTCTGAAAGAACCTGCCAGAAGGGTAAAGTGACTCATTTAGACTTAGTCTCTGGTGACAGTCCCCAAGTACAGAGCTTGTTGTAGCCAGTGGAGTGGCCTATATCAACTCCTCACCATGCCACATTTCTGTTCTCTTACATTCACCCTGATCTTCCTCATCCAACAGACCATCACCTACAAATTACATCTAAGTAAATAAACAAGTTAAAATACAGTCAGTTAACAGTATGCTATAGTAAAAAAGAGACTCTGCGTCAGGGTTATAGACCGTTTGACTGCTTGTCAAGATGCACACAATCAGAGGTGACGTTATACTAATCATTAGGTTAACTTGGATAAAACCAAGGGACGCTTTCTACAAGAAAGATGAGGAACAATATCAAAATAAAAGCATCCATTTGCAACTGGATCCGAGATGACATGTGCTATAGTCTACTGCTAAAGAGAGAGTAGGTGTAGAGTCATTCAAATGTCCCAAAAATAAATACAAAAATGCCAAATGAACAATTCAAAAATATACTCAACATAATATCGTGGCGCTGACAGCTCGGTAATCGACTGTTCAGCGGCAGCTAAAAAAAACAGCAATGTGTAAAGTACACTCGAATCCCTCTCTTTCGTAACACACATCACAGATTCACATCAAAACATACTCTGATTCTTTGCAGCAAAAATACAGTAGTAATGATACAATTTCAAACCACAATCATTTACAGCAGTGTAGGGGAGGAGGGGAAATAAAAACAAACTGTACATTAAAAGCGCAGCTCTACAAACTAACATGAGAAGTTCCATTGGCCTAACCCCTCTCCCATCACACACACTGATGGGGACAGGTTTTTGTGTGTAAGAGTGTGTGTGTGTGTGTGTGTATGTATACTGCATGTGTGCGTTATCTGCAGCAGGCCAGTGCACCCAGAGACGCGTGGCTGTCCAAGCTGCTGTCTGTTTCAGAGGTCATGGTGGGGTCACTGCTCGGGTCAGTGGGCTCTGTGGACATGGACGAGACGTCGTTGGCTGAAGAGGAGGAGGAGGACGTGGGCTGAGGGGGGCTGTCGATCACTGCTGCACCTGTGCTGCGAAAAACACACGTCAACGAATAGGTTTCATCGAAATACACAGGACACTGATGTTATCTGTTCGGTCACAAACTCACATGTATACAGCGCCAGAGACTTTAGAGTCCTAGGAAGCAATGATGTGGTCATTAGCAGTTTAAGTCTTGTTGAAAAATGAAATCTTAGTTTTTTATTTTGTGTAGTTAGGGGCTGCTTCGATACCACAGGGTTAGGGAAAAGGAAAGATTTTGAGAATAAAGTTTAAAGATTTCAAGAGAAGAAGACAAAACTTAATAATTTGAGATTGAAGTTGCAATATTGTGAGAAAATGTCCAAATATTTAGACAAAAAAGAAGTCAAATGAAATCAAAATGAAAATAAAGTAATAGAAATACAATGTATCCTTGTGAACAGAATATTGTATGTTATGACTGAAGGTAGACTAGATGAGATGTGCATCTTTTGCTTTTCCTGGCAGTACATGTTTACTGTACAATTATTATTTTTCCTTACATAACACTTGTGTGTTTGTTCTGTTTCTTATAACTAGCACACGGCTGCTGGTCTGCGTCTGCAGGATGAGTCACGTCTGTGTCTCGCTGCTTTTTCGGCAATAGGACTCTTGAAATATTATCACTTGATTCTCAAATTATCTTGACTTTATTTTTTAATTATTGAAATTTTATTCTGGAAATATTTTGACTTCATTTTTGAAAAATATTACATATGAATTCTTGAAACAATACGACTTAATTCAGGAAATATTATCACTTTATTCTGGAAATATTAACACAATAAATACTAGTATACACCGATCAGGCATAACATTATGACCAACTGCCTAATATTGTGAAGGTTCCCCTTGTGCAGCCAAAACAGCTCTGACCTGTCAAGACATGGACTTAAGACCTCTGAGGGTGTCCTGTGGTGTCTGGCACCAGGGTGTTTTATAGTGGATCCTCTGGGTCCTGTATGTTGGGGGGTGGGGCCTCCATGGATCAGACCTGCTCCAGCACGTCTTACAGATGCTCGATCAGATTGGGATCTGGGGAATTTGGAGGCCCGGTCAACACCTTGGGCCCTTTATTGTGTTCCTCGAGCTGTTCCTGAGCAGTGTTTGCGGTGTGTCAGAGGACATTGTCCTGATGGAGGGCCACTGCCATCGGGTAGTGTTGTGATGAGGGGGTGTACTTGGTCCACAACAGTGTTTGGATGGGTGGTGTGTGTCGAGTAGCATTCATATGAATGCCAGCACCCAAGGTTTCCCAGCAGAACATCGCATTGTGATGGGATGATCAATGTTATTCACGTCACCTGTCAGTGGTTTTAATGTTGTGGCTGATCGGTGCAAAAATAATTCTAACTGGGTTGTGTTTATATATTTAGTATTCAGTGAACTTCATATTGAGTATTTTTTCATTATTCAACCATAAGAGAGTCTTCTGAAACACTGTTATTCATCCTCTCCACCTCGTCTCATCTCCCAAAGTTATAATGATTACTCACCTAAAGGAGGGGGCTGGCCTCTTATCACTCCATTTTTTTTCCACTCCTCCCATTCACTCACTTCCTTATAAATAAGCCCTACAAATGAAAGAACAGGAGAAACTTAGCGGGGCGTGCATGTATCACAGTGTGTGATGTACTTGTTCTTTACAGTCGGAGCGTAGTGCATACTGTACAGTCCAGACAGCATCATGTTTCTAAATTAGACGGGCTGTGCTGGTGTGACCCTCCTAAAAAATGAGTGAGGGGTCATTATCACCTGGCAGGGGGTCAGGATGAGCTCATCCTGCTGCTACACTGAAAGTGATATTTACTCACAATCTCAAACCCTCCCGTGCTCCACAGAATCAGGTTCCCCACAGTGGAAAACACTAACTGGGAGGCTTTACAGGGGATTTCAAGTCACGTAATGCACTCTCTGGCAGCTACAGTGGAGATACAGACCTCCTTGGGAAACAATGTGTGTGACTGCATGTCTACACATTCACTGGCTGTCCCACTGGATTTCTTTACACATGGTTTATTTCTGGGATTTACATGGACAGAAAGTAATCATGTCACCACTGATGAACTAATCATAGAATCCGACCAGCTGACCATTTCTATATTGTAAATACGTCTTATTTGCACAAAATTGGATGTATTAACTATAGCAGATAGCTTATATATCACAGCTCTCCATATCTCCAGCTGGTTTGTTCGTCAACTTAAATCCAAAATTCAGCTATCTGACTTATTATATACTGACTTACTATATGACTTCTGAACCTGTAACTCGCAGATTCTTAGTGTCTTAAAGAGGTAAAACAATGCTCTTCTCCAACTAAACTTCTAAATAAATGTAATTTAAAGGGTAATCAACATTAAAGTGTGTTTACAGGTCTGCATATGTGGAAAAGGTAGTATCAAGGCTTGTGTGGCTCCAGAGGAAGCTGCATGTAATCTGATAAACTGCCTCTGGTGACGTCGCTCAGTGGCTAAGCTGCATTGTGGGTAATGTAGCCACCAGGTCTTTGTTAAAAACAAATAATCCAAAGTGATGCAACAGAGATATCACCTTTTTTATTCCACGCATTCTTCATTTTAAAACCTCGTGGCTACATTACCTACAATGCAACTGAGCCACTGAGTGACATCACTGTAGGCAGTTTATCAGATTACATGCAAATTCCACTGGAGCAAGAATATAGTAAGACGTTTTAACATTTATTAGCTCGACTGGATATCTGTTACTGATATCTGCCATGTTATTTTGCCTAGTTGAAACTCTAATTTTCTATATCTATTAGGGCTGGGCGATATCAATAATACTGAAATATTTTTTAGGCTATAATCACAATATATATCTCAATAATTTGACAGATATATTGCAATTAAGCACTCCATTAACAGTAGGACTGGGCCACAAAATCAAACATCATGATATTTTTGACCAAATATTGTGACAATAATGTAGGGATGACTATTAGTACTTTTGATGAATAATCATCAGTAATATGGATCTGATGACTGAGTGGGAGGTATCAGAACATGTAGAACAGTCTGGTAAATTTAGAAAATTACATCACGTTACTGGAACACTGTGTTCATAACCAGGAAAAGACCAGAACACACTTGTCACAGTACAACAATATCCAAAATCTAAGACGATACGTAGTCTCACACCACAGTAACAATATAATATATATATATCGCCCAGCCCTAATATCTGTAAGTACATTTTGACTTCTGAGATTCAAACTACTAATGCCATTCATCTGCATTACAGATATTAACAATTCAGTTGCAAATATCCACAGTATGAAATTGTAACTACAACTAGTCAAAATGACATAGTTAATATCTGTAATCTTAATTCCAGTTAATCAAATTTAAATAAACAGTCAAAACAAATCACTATAAGGAAATCCAGCCGAGCACTGTGGTTAATTCCTGTGCTGCATCAGGGGCCAGAGGGTAAATAATACACTTAAACCGCCGGTCAAAAGTGAAGTGTTGAGTGTAGTGTAATGCTATCTAACCTTTCCACTCCTCCACGGTATGCTCCCTCTCATCCAGCTGTTTCTCCAGGATCTTAGGCGGGGGCTGAGAAAGAGAAAATGGCTTAAACGGCACATTGGCGCAACGAGAACGAAGCCAACTTTCCACTTCAAGCGATGTAATTAAAATCTCATGTGACCCATTTAAGGATCATGCGGTCCGATCGGCGATCCACTTACCGCTTCCACTTCAGCCGGGTCGTACCAAACATTAATGTAGGGGTGCTGCAGGGCCTCGTCTACGGAGATGCGCTTGGAGGCATCGATCACTAGCATCTTGGATAAGAGATCTCTGGCTTGGCTTGCTGAGGGGGGGAAACGACAGATAGATAAGATACAGATAAGATGCTTGTCTTGAAATGTGGTCGAAGACGTCTTCATGATTTATGGTCATGCAAAAAAAAACCCCACTACCTTTCAGTTTGTTGTGGTCAGAGTCAGCAGGGAAGAGCACGTCTGGGAAGAGTTTCTCAAAGCTGTATCCAGCGTAGCGTGGCCTGTTTTCTACGTACGTCCTTACTGACTGGTTCAGCTTCATGAGAAAGTCCTGAGATGGAGTGCCTAGCTGCTCAATCACCTTGTTCCACTGGTCGATGTCTGAAGTGTGAATGTTAAGGGAACAGGCCACACACACATTCTTCACTCTCACACGCACACTGTAACACACCATAAGGGCATCGTGACATTTACCTTTCGTTGAGGTGCACACACCAACAGCTCTATTTACGTAGTCTACACACACACACACCTACATCACATGATCTGAAGTGATGCAGCCACTCAGTCACTCTCCTATAACTACAGCACATACTCTCTCAGCAGCTACTGCCCTTTAACATCTGAGTTTTCATAATAGGTGGGTGCAGCAGAGCAATGATGGAGGCCGTGTTTGTCGGGCGGAAAAGTTGACAATGGATAGCAGAGTGACAGGGGGAAACTCCTCGGGATGGTGTCGGACCTCCTCACACAGAATGAAGTGATGACACAGTGATCAATCAATGACGGGGAAGGATACGATCAGTGCCGGGGAACAACACACTTCCCCTGATCATCTCGGCCACTATGCAGCCCACTGACCACACATCCACTGCAGGTGGAGGTTGAGATGATGGGGAGGTGGGCATGCAAACAAAATGGTGAAAGAACAAACAGAACAAAAATGAGAAGGATGCAAACAGAATGACAGAGGCGTGATGATGAGTGGAAATGAGAATGGAGAACGTGCAGCGTCAGCCGGATATATGAGAAAGAAGCGAAGCGGTTAAAGTGAAAACTGACATGTGGGTGAAAATTTACAGCCCGTAGCTGCCGGAAAGCTTCGAATAAGACACTGCCCCGAGGCCTGGCACAAAATGATGTACTTTAGTCAGAAATTGACCAGGGAAAAAATCTGACACACTGCACAGCATGAAGCACAAACACTTTACAAAGACTGTTAATATTCAAAATGTGAAGAAGCATTAATAGGACCCAAGGATACAGTCCCTTCCTGGGAAGAGGATTTTATGGCGCACCATTTCCGCCAGTATGCAGCCCACAGACCATATGTCCACTAGTGGAGTGGAGCACGGTAAACAAAAGCCAATAAGAGGTGAGAGGAATGCACAACAGGTTAGATACAAGCAGGATGCTAGTTAGTGAGCAATATCTTACAATAAATCTCCATTATGTATAGAAGCACCATGCAAGTCACAAATGTTTTTTATGCATCAAAAATCACCAAGGGTTTTACACTGCAGACTGACGGATACGGCACATAGATTATCACTAACCATTGGCTTGGTAGCCCATGCCCAGGATAACCTCTGGCGCTCTGTAGTAGCGTGTAACAACATACGGGGTCATCAGCAGGCCTGTGGCAGCCGTCCGAGCCAAGCCGAAGTCCAAAATCTTCAGCGTGCAATCTGATTTGACGACTATGTTGCTGGGCTTGAGGTCCTACAGAGGAACACACACAGCAAAATGCAACTTCTTAGATGCTTTGTCGATTGACTGCTAATGTGCTGACGTCTCTTTAGTGATTTATTGATCAAGTAAGAGAAGTGTCATGAGGAAACATCTTCCACCACCATTTTGAGATTAAATGGACCCCCGACATCAGAACATCTCGACCAGTCCTGTTGTTATATAAGGATTGTTCATGGCTTGTTTTGGTGATCACGGTGTCGTCTTAATGCGTCATGACTAAAATCCAGCTGATAGACTGCAGGTTCCGCCTCCTGCTGCAGCTGTTTTCTGAAGATAACTTTCGTCTGTGCCATGTTTTCTCTGCAGCGCAAATTGCTTACTGAGATGTTTTGCTTGTTAGTAGCAAATGCATTGTTAAGTTCACAGTTTCAAGATGAATCAAGCAGTGGTACTTCACAATATTGATTGTGTTTTTTTCTGAGATCGGCTGCTTCTTCATTCTAACTAGAAAATATGTTTTATTGGAGATGTAACATTTCTTTACTGATTTAACATTGTCAGAATTGTATTTGTTGTGTACGGAAGCCAAGAATAGCCGTAATGCAACTGTTTTTGTCTTTTTAATGCCATTATCATGAGATCACAAGTTACTTATTTCGTTGTCTCAAGATCATGTCTCATTATCATGAGAAAATGACTTCATATGAGCCACGACATTTTCAAAGCAAACCATATGAACTTGAGCTTCTGCTATTTGTTGTGGGAATGTTTTCCCTATTGATCTCATATGAGGGTTTTATCATGACTAACACAACAACAGAGCTTGTTTTCTCGAGATAATGACCTTTGAAAAACAAAAACCATGCAAGCACGGCCGTTCTCGACTTTCTTTAGTGGTGAGACGCACACCTGACTGCATGTTTCTGATGCTGATGCAGTTCTCTCTTTATGTTGGTCTTCCTTTTCATTATGAGGTGCAGTTGTACATTACTATGCATGAATACATTTTGCAGCTGCTTATTATTGATCCATATGGGGAAAGTTGTGCATTCACCAGCTCTACTCGATACGCAGGTCAGAAGTCCGTATCAGACAAAGCAGCTGGAAATCCAGTGTTTTGTTCAGAGAAATTTTATTAAGCATTCTTGCTTTTATCATCAAAGAATTACACAAATGGAGATATTTTCCACTGATGTTTCAACAGAAATCCTAAATTGAATTTTGTTACTCTATAAAAGACTATATTCATCATCTCCTGGTGCACCGTTTGACCGTTTGCCCTTACACTTCAGTGTCAAGTGTCACAGCAGGTTTAACTGTTCCTCTTGGGGACACTGGCCTGGCATCAGTCTGTGTGGTGACGGCCAGCTGATGCTTACCCTGTGAATGATGCCAGCAGCATGGAGGTGTTTGATACCGCACAACATCTGATAGAGCAGATAGGACAGCCTCTCGTGGTCCAGCTCCATCTGTATGACCTGGCACAGGTTGGCATCCATCAGCTCCATCACCAAGTAACTGACGGAGCAGAAACGGTTTTAATAAACGATGCGTACGGTACTGTGTGCTCCAAAATGAAAAGAAACACTTCACATCTCGTTACTTACACATCCTGGAAGTCTTCTAATGATTTTTGTGGTGTAAATACATTTAATAGGCCGATGATCTGTGGGTACAAAGGGACACGTTTAGGCACACAGATGACTGAACAACTTTTGCCATTAGTGGCGTATGTTTGCATACTTACATTTTTGTGATTGACACATTTCATTAGCACTAGCTCTCTGAACGCCCTCTTGGCATGGGTTTGATTTTGAAACGGCCGACTCAGCTTCTTGATGGCGACATTTCGTTCAAGGATTTGGTCATAAGCAGAGCTGTGGAGCAAAGTCATTTCAGAATAAGGTCACAAAGGCAGCACAATAGGTATTAAACGTCACAGGATATGGGTGTGTCGCTAAAGAAATGTACAGTTTATATGTATTTATATTTTAATTAATTGACATTAAAGACATTGTTCTCATGAATGTCCTGGTGGAAACAGTGACCCATGTTTCACCAGATAGCTCTTGACTGAATATGGACACAACACTCACCAGACGATCCCCTGTGCTCCCGAGCCGATGGGTCTGAGATTCTGGTACCGCTTCAGTACTGTGAACGTTGAATCCCCAACATCTAGGCTGTAGAACTCTCTTTCTCTCTTGTTTTTGTTCATGGTGAAATCCTCGATCACTGTTCTCTGTGCATCCAAAAATGTCCTCTGCACACACAAAGACATGCGTTTAAGTATTTTCTAGTGCCAGTAAGACACCACAATAGCTGCTGAGCAGAAAAGCCAAAAATTAGAATGTCAAATGGAAAAGAAAAATCCTCTGCTCAGGAGAAGAAAGATTAGGAGGGAAGGAGGAAAGACACTGCTGAATTTCACACTTGAGGCGAGCACTGCGGTTCCTTATCTCTGCAACTCAGCAAACACACCAGGATGGAAGATTTTATATCATCAGCAGTGGTGGCAGAACAGCAGGCCACAGGGAGGTCTACTCCATCATATGAAACATGACTCTCTGAGTGACTCTGTCACACTGGAAAACCAAGCCCGGTGATAATTCCTGCGAGTTTGGAGCCCAGCCCAGGACTCCAGCCCAGTTCTACAAGCAGGTCTTCCACAGGCACATGTTAACTGGGTCAAATTGCACCATGAGGGCTGTGAGCCCAGATAACATACAGCGCAGAGATGCCAATTTGTTCGCAAGACGATCCCGAGCATGCTTCATTTTGCATTTAAATCTAAAAAAGGACACGGTGACTTCCTTTTGCGTTTCTTCAGTTCTTATATAAGCGACGTAATCGCCCTCCCCGCTCCTCCACTCTCCCGACACACAGTCCATATGAGGGATGTAATTGCCAGAATAAAATGAGTCAGCTCTCCTTCTGTTGCTCCAACGTCACAAAGACGCACATAACATCCACCTCCCTCACAACATGAAAATAGACGTGCCGCCTCTTTCTAGATTTCAGACAGGAAGGCAATTACGCTTGAATGGGTTATGAATGGCTGTCGCTGGTATGTACAGTTACATTTTATTTTGTAATAATGGCTCTCCGTTAAGAAAATTAAGGTCAGGTCAGTGCAGGGAGGGAATCTGGATGTTAACATTGCTGTTCCTGCTGTGAAATAAATCGTATCGATGGTCACAACCGCTCGCTGCATCGACACATTCCCCTGAAAAATCACTTACACACTGTTAGATTGCAGTTGCAGCAGCCACATCAGTAGTCTGCAGGTCTGCACCTCATGGATGGATGCATTTGAAGGCAGGGACGGCTGTTGTGCATCTAGAAAACACAGCAGGGTCATTCCTGGAGTGCACTGCCTTCTAATGACTCTGTTTTCTCTAAACAAGCTGCTGCAGCCTAATGATTTAATGAAGGGCTTCCAGAGCACACACTTAGAAGACAATTAAAGACTCTGGCGAAGGCGGCTGGAGAACTGTGTGACTGTTTGACCACATATTAACACAACATTACGTGGTGTGGTGCAGCCTTGCTGTCTAGTACACACACATTGACAGCCTAATATGAATACCATCTCGTGTCTCCCAAACAAATCTCAGCCATACACATTTGTATTATAATCTGAAATACCTTCTGTCACTTATAATCCTCCCATGTGCCCAATCCAAGGATAAAACAGCCCTTTTCCCTCCAATCCGCACATGCAAACTGTGAGCAGGGCGGAGAAAGACACAGAAACAGAGGACCTTGCTCCAGATTACAGCAGAGTCCTGAGTGGAGGACCACCATCGACCCGTTATTCATTTCTATCGGCTGTCAGCGTGTTAACCTTGGCCACACGACCCCTCGTCTTGTCTTGTCTCGCAGGCGCAGAGTAAATGACCGCAGCTGCACCGGAGAGGAAGCCGTGCATGCTTAAAAACACCGTCCGAGACATGAATGCAGTGATAATAATGACACCCATACCGTGATATGCCGGGGCCTGGTTGTGAACACAGTGCGCAGTCGGCGGCGAAACTGGCCCTGCGTGTGCGGAACGCCTCGTACGGCCGGGAAACGAGTGTTTCTGGCGGGGGTGAGCAAGTGAAGCTACGGCGCGACAAAAACAACAAGCACCTCGGTGAAAAGCAAAGCAAGCGTGCACATATAGCGACACACGACCCTCCCCCCACGGCCAAACAATAAGCACGTCTGAGGAGCGAGAGGTGCGAATCCTCATCTTACCTCTGTCGGTGAATCACAACTATCGATCCCCCCCTTGCGGTCCGATCGCCGGTGAAATGCTCCGGAGCAGCCCGACGATACGTTAATGCCGCCGGTGAAGGATGATTTATTCCGTTGTGCGGCTTAAAAATACATGACCTCACCAAATTCACTTGCCTACGTTTCCATCTGGCTGCTACTGACAGGCCGGGACGCGCAGTGCGCACGGGGCATGCGTCCCAGCAGCGCGTCACTCATCCACAGGGACACACCCACCGCCTCCTCCATCCATCCTGCCTTCCTTCCGCCTGAGCTATCTATCTATCTATCTGTCTATCTATCTATCTATCTATCTATCTATCTTGAAGAACTAGAAACACAAACTTGTGGCCCACTTCCGTTTAAAACATACTAAATGACCTGTAATGTAAAATGTAGTAACTGTATTGTACAGGGCTGACATGCACCCCACATATTATATATTACTGGTCTTTTTTCTGTCCAGCAGCATTACACAAGTTCTCTTAAGTGGTATTTCCAGTAATGAGGAGTGAAAGATGAGGCTGCATATTGACCAGCTGCTTTATGTTTCTTAAAAATGTATTTTTCTGGTGAGTGCAGCGCCAGGCTGCATACTTTACGGATCATTGGCCTCCAGAGCATTTGTTGTTTTTTTTTCTTCCTGTAACTAAAACAAAATGGATTGGAAGCTGATGCCCATGTTTCACCCCGCAAAGTGTCCCTGCTGCAAAATCCTTCACAGAGGTAAATGGAAGGACAGAAAGGGCATTTAGTGGAGCACAGGCACCTGGATACAAGCCAAACAGTCGAGCACATATGGATTCTTATAGAAAATATAGAATTATTACTTTTATTTGTCAGGTCTGTTTGATTTAAAGTAGGCTGCTTAGTTAGTTTGATTGAGTATTCTGATGCATTTTAGATTTTTTTAATGTAAACAAAAGGTAGTCTTAGAATCGCAACCTATTCTTTTTATATGAAGACAAAAGAGAGCTAGATCTAAGTTAATAATGTTTTCTGAAGCGCTTTCTGACATCATCTACTAAAGTATTTCCAGTTTTGTTGCTTAATACTTCTACTCCACTACAATTCAGAGGCAAATACTCTTCTTTTTACAGCTCTATTTATCTAACAACTTGAGTTAATTTGCAGATTCAGATTCATGATATAAAATATGATTAAATTATCTATTACAGGTTAAGTAAGATAAGATTTTATTGATCCATGGGGGAATATTCACAAGTTACCCAGTAGTATTAATGACCTTTTACTAGCTGCAACATTAAAGTCATGTACATATATATCTATCAATATTTATAATTAAATGAAATAATGTTTGTTGCACTCTGAAATAGGCCATTCCACATTATAACTCCTAGTAGTATTTAAGTAGGCCTATATTTGGAAGCTAATAGAGAGATTTTTTAACTGGATTTTTGAATATCACTGAAACCACCACTAAGCATCTTACTGCATAACTACTGTACATGTTTTCTGTAAACTGGTAAATCCACAAGTCGTAAAGTTAGAGTTAGAATAGTTTGTGACTGAAGTCGGCCTGTGAAGACGGACTGGTGAGTAGGTGAGTCTCCGTGTTCGGTGTGATGACGTTTAATGTCCGTGACAACTTTGGTTGTCTCATTTAGCCGCTTGTTAGCAACTGTCATTTTTAAGACACATAGGTGCTTTATAATTCAACTGTGGGACATTAAATGATGTATTTTATGTCGTCGAACAGAACATGAAAATATCTGACAGTATTTCGGGCATTTAACTGAAAACCAATTACAAAAAACTCATTGACTTTGAGACGAGGGAACCGGATGAACATAAATGCTAACCAATGTCTGTGTGTTAGGACTACAACCTACACCGCTCTATACTGTCTACTTTCACTTAAACACACAGTATGTAATTTCTGTTACTGGAGGTCTCTCAATCGAAACAGAACATAAGAAGTAAGCAACATTGCATCATGGGAGTTGTTGTCTTCATTGTTAAACAACCACCTTTTGCAGACGAAAATCTATCCAATGTAACTCAGGCAGAAATGTTCACAGACAGACAAGGTAATGTGTAGAAGTTTATTCCTCTCGTCATGTTTAGTGTCGTCTACTGGCTAGCTCCTCACTGTCTGACTCTGAAACGCACCGTTAGCTTCAGTAAAATTACATATTCCTCTGAAGTTAGCTTGAAATACTCTTTTTATTACACAAATGTAGTTTTTTTTCAAACCTATTTATACAGAAATGTTACATATTATATCTTTAAGTATTTATTATTTAAATCTTCCCTTTCACTTGTATTTCTGTTATATTACTACTTAAAAAAGATCTGAGTACTTCTTCCACCACTGTATGTCAGTTTCCTTACGGTAGATACAGCAGATAAATGTGAAAAATATTGACTGGACTGTAAATACCATTAACATTAATATGTAATTCCAGCTACTCGGTCAGTTTATTAGTCATTTATGGAGGTGATGCTGCAGTGGTCACATACACGCATTAATAAACTGAGGGCTATTGTTTGCATGATCAGTGTCATCAGGGCCACATCCTCTGTAAGCCTCCAGAGCTGCTCTCCTGTCCATATTAAACTGTGCTATCATGTGTGGACTGTGACATGCTGCACGGGCTCTGCAGAAACCCACAGCATAGTAGTGAGGGTACATCTAGAGTTCACCCACCAGCTCTCACACGCTACAACGGCGGAGGCGCAGCCATGCTCTGGACTGAAGGCATGTGACTGAATAAGGACATTAGGTAAAATTACGTTAAGTTAGCGCTGAGTAGTTTGGATTCTCCCTGCAGCCACCTGACAGCCCTGGATGCTTGTTATTTATCCTTGTCCCTGCGCAGATAGCCCGGGGCCTGCAGAGGCAAGCTGCGCGCACTACACCGGCATGGATACACGTCCCGGCACCGACTCCCGCAGCAAGCACACAAGGCTACTACGGTTTCTTACCCCTTGCTCGAAGAGAGCCCGCAGTGTTATGATCATCGTTGGGGAGCAGCCCGACAGCAGCAGCAGCAGCAGCAGCAGGCTACAGTCCGCTCGTTTGGCCGAGGTCGTTCGTCCTTCCCAGGCTTCTCTGTAGCGCACCTACCGCCGGGGGATCCACCGCACCTTTGGGCGTCAGACGGATTAGGTAAATCGGTGTAACTTAGCTGATCCCACGCCACCCGCTATTGGTGGCTCTGACCTGTCGCTGTCAAACCGCGAGGCTAATCCAATTATGTGTTTAAAGGCGAGCAGCTAAGAATAGCGCCAATTACAGTCAAAAGTTTCACATCTACAGCGTGGTGCCGCCGGCGACACAGCAAATGAATGGGGCACCATGCATGTATAGTTAATGTCATTGATGAATTACCTGCCGGAGAGGAGCAGCCTTTTTACCAAGAGGACGTCAAAGCAGCAGTGCGATGATCACAAGGATTATTTCGGATCCGCGGTGGGAGCAGTGAAGATAAGACACAGGATCAGTCCGCTCACATAGGCTACATATGGTACCAGGTAATGTTTCCATCATCTTCCTCCTTCCCACAGTGCTCTGATTGACAGTCTGCTGAATAGAAGAGGGTGATTCTGTTCATTATTCACAGATTTCATGTGTGGTTTCACTTCAGCTCCCCACACTCACAAGCCTGTGCTGAGATTTACCTTTAAGGGTTATAAAATGCATAGTAAAGCCTTCATCTCCAGGCCTGTGTCGACAGAAATCATCTTGGTGGAATTTGTTGTTGTCAGATGCTGCTACTGGAGCTAATCAGACTCTGATCATGTCCTTACCATCATACTTTGTTTTCATGGTGTGTGAGTGTATTGTCACTGTGCTGTATAGAGAGAAAAGAGGCTGTGAGAGACCTAGATCCTGAAGAGGCATGTTGTCCCAAATTCCCAGGAATACAGAGCAGCCTCTCCTCCGTCTGTGTCCACATCATGTGGCTGTCTGCTAAATGGATCAGTAAGGTAGTTTTGTCTGTAACAGGATAATAAGACGGGTTGTTGACTGCTTCATTTCAATCATGGCAGGTTCTGCGTTTTAGTCCAAATGAGAGGATGAAGATGGTTTAACTCCCAGTGAGCCAAGGAGAAAGGAATGTGTATGCAGGGGCAACTGGTGTGTAAAACAGACATGCATCAGCATCAGAAGATACTGGAAAGCGTGAGTTCTTGTTGCATGAGAGATCTTTGAAATTAGTTTCGTAATGCAATTGATTATGAAGTTTGTGAAGGTTGTGATTTGAGGAATGCAGACGCTGTAACAGAAAGTTTGATGTTGGTGGTGAGAGGAATCACGAGAAGCCCGACTTGATCAATTCAATAAACACAACCCAAATGTAAAGGTCAGAGCTACAGATCGACCGATATGTTGTTGTTTTTTTCAGGGCCGATATGGATACTGATGATTGGTAATCAAGGAGACTGATAACTGATATCTGGAACCGATATACATTTACAATAAAACAAAAAAAATCTTGTCAAAATGTAGGATAACCAGTGATGGAATGAAACAATTACTCAAGTACATCGGCGTTGAAGTAGCACATTTTAAAATGATTTTATTTTATCGGCAATCGGACATGAAAAACACTGATACCGATCATCGGAAAACTGCTGAATACTGGCCTCGATAATCAGTCTATCCCTCGTCAAGCCATGTTGTAATATACACAACAAAGTTTATGCACATTTTGCCCAGATGTCAACATATGACAGCGTGTAGTCGATATAACCAGGTTTCTGTCTCGATCTCTGCAGCAGTGTTTGGCCTCACAACAACACTCCAGTAGCCCTTACACCTGTAGACAGACCAGTGTGACGGAGAACAGCTGCTAAACTTCTGCACAATAGTGAATGGGGAGGACCTGGCAGTGTTCCTACTTTCAAACCAGCCTGCAGGGATATAGGATTATTGTATATTTCTCATCAATATAAGCTTAATCACTGACTTAAACGGCCTGCAAAACCCTTGTGGGGTTTTTTTTTGCTTTGCCACACACGTAATCTCGACTTTCCTCGCAAATCTGGGTGTCACAAGCCGAGGATAAGTTCAGTTCAAGTGAAGGATTTAATCAGGCCTAAAGTAATTGGGTTGTGTGTACAAGTGGCAGCGTGTTGCTTCGTTCAGTACTGCGAGTAGAGTATTGTATTACTGCTCGGGAACATTTAGAGGAACAGAACAGTCACAATAAATAACGGAAACATGATGGTTGGGTTTCACAGCCTTTAGCATGAGTCAGGAAAAAACAGATTCTCTCTACTGTTATTTGAGAACGTTTTCAACATGTCTCACTCACAGTTTTATTCTCATGTCATGGAAATGGATCCGTCCGAGGTTGGAAATGCAGTTAAAGGTCTCTCAGACTTTTCCAGCACCAGTGTGTTGCAGTTATTGCTGCCGTTTGTGACAGCTACTTAAGGAAATGTCCATAACAGTAGTCTTCTAAAGTGATGGCAATATCAGGTCTCGAGTTTGCAGTTCAATCGGATGAAATAATGCAGTCTTTTAGAAAATACAGGAAATAGACTCTCTCAGAATGCATTGATCTGAAAGAGACAGACATTTTACTGTGGGATCGGTTCAGTTTTGATGTGTGCATCTACCTCATCTAACATGTTTTATCATGAATTTGTAAAATTTAATCTGACTGAAAAGAAAAGACAGAAATACCTTTATTACATAGTCACAATAATATGTTATATAACTGATGAACAGCAAAATATAAGTACATACAAGTAAGTTGGGATATGATCTTCTGTCTGTCAGCTCATGTTTCTTTTTCCTCCTCCACGTTCTCAGACTGTATATAGCCATGATAATACCTCCACGGTATGTGACAACAAAACTAACATGGGATCATGACACAGTTCCTTTGGTGCCGGAAGCAGAACTGCCCTCTGCTCAGAAAGAAAGCCTATTACAAAAAGGAGGGAGGGGCCGTGAGCGGCGAGAGGCAGTGAGACTAATGGAGTAAGATAATCTAATCACAGTCCAGTGCACAGAACTGTCTTTTTCTCAGAACCCTCTCTCATAACTGTCTGAGAAGACCGAACGTTGTTGACAGGCTGTGTCGACAGCAGTAATGAAGCCCCAGAGAGACGTAAAGATGAGGCAGTTGTGTGTGGTGGATGTGATGAGAGGATAATAAGCTTGACACCCGGCAAAGAGTAGCAGCTCAACCTGGAGGCTTAAATTGTTTTTCCTGAGTGGTGAAAGATGACATTCATTCATTGAACTCCAGCAAAAGCCAGAAAAACCTCCCCTGAGAACATGACGATGAACAAAAGCTCTAATAAGTGATGTGTGTGTGTGTGTGTTGTATGCATCTGTGCGTTACATCCTCAGGTGCGTGCTTGGAATGTGTGCAGGATGAGCAGCACATTTGTAACATTGGCTGAGGTGCTGGAGGCTCGAGGGGGACCTCTGCTGGAGGAGGAGGTCTGGTCCCTGCTGCTGGGCACTGCAGAGTCTTTAGTGGATGTCTCCTATAAGGGTAAACCATTTCCGATAACTCCCTCTCATTGCAGGCTCACACACACACAGCACACTTAAAGCTACGACCATGTTATGTTATGTAACATCAACATTTGAATTTGTCCTGCAGTATTTCTGTAACATTGCCGCTGAATTGTGCCAGCAGAATCATCATATATAATCGACTTCCTCCTGTTTTGCAGGTCACAACAATATGTGTAACATCATAAGCCCCACCTCCTTGCTGCTGTCAGCCACTGGTACCTTAGCATTTAAGAACTGTGGCCTATCAGATGAGGTATCCACCTTCACTGCTCCGGAGATGCTGCAGGGCCGTGCCAGCTCAACCAAACCTGCCATAGAGAGGGTCAGTGCATACACCCTCACACCTGTCCTGACAGCTCAGGGGAGAGCCGACGGCAGACTTGTCAAACACCAAAGAGAATCAGTTCGCTTTATTTGAACTCATATCCTGATGTGTCTTTTTTCTTTCTTGGAGTGTAAAATCTCAGGATGTCAGGAGTTGAAGGACAACTGAGGTGTAAGCACGCCATCTAGTGGCTCAGCATAAAGACCTCTTCTCTGAATCCTGCACTTCAGAGCTCTGATTTATTAATATTAGTTTGTACAGACAGGAATGTTATCAGTTATATGTGCTCTTTACGCACCTTTCAGTAATCTGCCTCGACAGATTCCTTATAATCATAATCACAATATATCCTATTAACCCATAGACACATGAGCAATTTGCCTTTTAAAGCTGCAGAAAATATTACCCCACGCATCATATAAAACAACATGTGCTGTGTCCTCAAACAATACAGAATTTGCCATTTATTATTATTTATTGTTGCCCTTTATTTAACTGATGGTGGAAATATAAATGTTTTCATTGCACTGCTATAGATGCACATTAACAGGCTATTAATATCATAAAAGAAAATCACATTGAGATTGTGCGTCACTTATCATATAGATGAAGTAACACCATACAGGGGTAGAGCATATAACGGTCATTTTTTAGATGATATTTAATTCATAATTCTCCTGCTTGACCACACACATTGTTCACATCAGTTCTGTTTGTATCAAACAGTAATGATGACGACTGATGGGTGTCAGCTAATGGTTTTAGTTATGGTGCGAGTGTTGAATATAAATTATTATTGAAAAGACATTCTCGTATCATTGAGCACAGTAACAAGTAATACATGTACGTAAAGGTAAAGCTGGTTTTATTTGAGAGTTGGTTGGTAATGTCTCATTAATATTTCCAATGTTCTTGTCATTAACCATTTGATTTTGTTGCACAGATGCTGGTGTATTCACTGGGTATGACTCTCTACTGGTCAGTTGATTTTCACCTACCTCAAAATCAGGTGAGAGCTTTGATATGAAACTGCAGTATCCGCTTCAGTACCATCATGTTCCCACGCATCAGCTAATATAATGATTTTCTGATCTCATTCCTTCTCAGCCAGTCCAGTTGGGTGACCATCTAAACAGCCTCCTCCTCAGCATGTGCGAGGACCTGGCCCACCGCCGGGTGAATCTCAACTCCATCCTGGAAGCCTGCGAATCTCAGCACAAAGCCTCCATCCTGCCGTCGCCCACCAAAGTCATCAGACAGCTGGTGGAGGAGGTTTTTCATGAATCAGTGAGTCTAGATATCCACCTACAGTATGTTCCTGTCTGTAAGCATTTCTCTTCTCGCTTCTCCACAGGCCGTTGTGTATGTGTCAGGATTTAAAGGCATAGTGCAAAATTACACTATGGCAAAATATTAAAGCGATTGTAAATGTTAGTGATTTCTTTTCCTACAGATGGACCATGGCTCTTTGCCAGACAGTAACGTTCCCTTGAGTGGCAGGAGCCAGATGATCAGAGAGAGACTTCATGGTGAGCAGACATGTTAGAGTCCTGGCAAACCTGAGTGTACAGAAAATATACCACTGATCATCACTCTCAAGACTAAGAATTAGGTCTGCACAATATTGGAGGAAACTTTATGCAATATATGTATCGGAATATGAAAAAATACAGAAATTTACAACAGATAAATTAAATACTTGTTTGGAAAGAGTGAATCATTACAGAACCATTGAGCTGATTTTGTAGAGTGCGTTTTGTCAAAGAACCAAAGCAGGCCCGGCCTTGTTTCATAAATTGATCAAGAATGATTTTGATTGGTGTGAACTCCCACGTTTACAAGAACCCCTGAACTGGACTAAATTATGTTGTATCAGGCAGACTTTTCATGTAAATTAGTCATGGAAAATCAGAACCATGCGAGCTTTCCTTTTGTACCAAGTCGCAAAAAAGTTGTAGCATGAAGTGCTAAAACGATACATTTTGCAGCCCTACTTAGCGTGATATGATATCATAATTGTGCATTACCTTGGATATCCCATTTATGAATACAGAATTTGGAAAACACTTATATGCTCCTCATAGGTGGAATAAGCACATTTTAGTCTTGGATCAGTTAAAGCTTCTAATGATTGATGTTTTGTACAATGAATGCTCCAGTTTTTCTTAATTTGTCTGCTTTGTCCCAGCATAATGAACTTTTATATTTACTTTTACTGTCAACATCTTTGTGTTTCTTTTATTTATTAAGTCATCTGTCATGTGTTTGTGTTGTATTCTATGCTTTCTACCTCTTGTTACACATAAACTTTTTTAGTTATGCTTTTTAGAGCTTTTCTCTCAGTTGGTTTCCCATGTTTAAAAAAGGTTATCTACCTATCTAAATATTATTAGATATTCAGAAATATTTGATGTTGAACATAATCTTAACGCTGGAATTTTCTCGAATAATCTTTTGGCCTACCCTACATCAGTAGGTTTAAGTGCTTCAGGACTCTGATAAGATTTTGGCAAATAACTTGAAATTGAAAACAGCAGAAGTTAATGTCTGTGTGGTTGAGAGTTTATACAAATAAGTGATATGTGTATTGCATGGGAGTATCTATTCATCATAAATAAATCTCAACCTTTGACCCCACATATTTACAGAAAGTAGTTGCAGTCATTACACTTTTGACTCAGGACAGGAAGACAGGATTAAAATCTTAACCTAAAGCAAGCCCAGGATTAAGTTCCTGCGAGAGCCAATAATCAGATGCTGAGTGCGGACACTACAGTTTAAACCCTCTGCCAGCCTCATGGCCACCCAAACATCCCAGCGTCTTCAGGGAGCACAGAGACGGACATTTTTCATATGTCATCTCTCATGTCCTACCTGTTTGACAGGGAAGAGAGGGCCCTTTTCAGACTTCAGCGATGGGAGTGCTGAAGGGAGGAGATACTCAACGGACTCTGACTCAAAGTCAGGTATGTATGTGAAACTGAAAGGAAGATGAGGAAGGTAGAAATGAGGAAAACTTACATGCTTGTCTCAATGCCTGTTTTCTAGGGAGTTTACCTCAGAGGCCTTGGAGACACAGACCGAGGAGCTCTCCCACACCATTGTACCAGTCGTCTTTAGACAGGTTAGTGCTCTATGCGTGCGTAATTACACTTTCACTACCAGTACTGTAGTTAGAAGAAGGTTCTGTGCGTGCATGTCAACATAAATAAATCTTCTCGTTTCGTGCTCCCTCATTGTCTGTAGGGACTTTGAGCTGGACGTGACATTGTCCCAGAGTTCGACTTTTCCAACTTTGTCCTCACAACTATTACACAATCCGTCCTTCCTCCCCTCAGACTCCCTCGTGGGGTTCGTCACAGGGACAGCAACTGCAGCTGGCTTGGTCGGAGCCCCCACCACGACATCTCTCCCAAGACATCAGGCAGATCTCACAGTCCTTCCATTACCTTCAGCGAGTCCTCCCTCAGCCTGAGCCAGAGGAAAGCTAAGGTAGGGCTTTTTTTTTTCTTCAGTGACAGAAATGCAAGGGAGATGCTTTTGTAGAAAGTAAGCTTACAGTGTAGGTTACTGATTCGTTGTTAAAGCAGCTTTTCTAGGTTGCAGTATTTGGTTTAATGAGAATGACAGTGACAGCTGTGGCGTATTTAGTGCAGATGAGGGTCAAGTTTAATTCCAGGAGCAGACAGTGGAGCAGTTAGAGAAGGACAAAAGCCTGTCGGATGTGTTTCGGCTCATATTGTAAATGTTTGTTTTGTCAGGCTTTGGGTCCCGAGTTCATCAGAATGCCAGATGAACAACACACTGTTCTCGAGCTTCCAGGATCTATTGTGGTAAATGAATGATTTCTGTTCATCTGTTCAATTTTACTGTACATTTTTGTTTTTTTTTCACATTATTTAAACTCGTCCCTTCTTGCATCCTAAATGTGTGTTTGCATAACTGCATGCACGGTATTTGTATACTCATGTACTTGTATGTTAGTGTGTCTTTATGTCGATGTGTGCCTGTGTGTTTGTGCATGTCCACAACAGTCCAGAAAGGGACGCTCTTGTGCGTCACAGAGAGAAGTGACTGTCGTGCTGCCTAACGGACAGTACGTGGTGGTTCGCTGTGACATTAAGTCCAAAGCAAGAGATGTGTTTGACATGGTGGTGGCTCACGCAAACCTGGTGGAGCACTTTTACTTTGGTCTTGCCTTCCTAGATGGTAAGAGGACAGATTATATGAAACCTTATTTGTCTTGATTGCATTGATTGTACTTCAAATATTCAATAGAAATTAATTTAAAAATATCTATAAATGTAGGCATGAGATGTTAACTTTAGGAGGTAATGTTAACAAAAAACACTTGCTAACACTTTCTATGAAGCCCGTGTCAGAGTGTGGATTATACTGTGACGGGGGGATCAAGTATTTCTCCAGAGCGTGAAGGGAACCCAGTACAGCACCAGTGCATACTTTAGTGAACCGAACAATGCTGTACCAGAAATAGATACTATCACTGTCAGGACACTGTCAACATACCAAGGGGCAGGCACATGTGTAACTATCACATAGTATTTACACCTGTGCCTGACTAACATTAAAGGCATCGACCACCCGGTAATCAAAAATTAACAGCTGTTTTCTTATTGTGAAAATAGTCGAATAGGAAAAATAAATCAAGATTCCACATCGTAGATCCTATAGAAGTCCAAATACCTCAATAGGACTCAGTCTGACAAGCAAAGGTGACTCCTATCTTTGACCTGATCAAATTCAGAAATACTGACGGTTATAAAGATTAAAAAAACTAGCTACTTACATAAACGTACAGCATCTACATTTGCCACTTTAGGGGTGTCTGTAATTGAATCATTATCAAACCAATGTCTATAATGCATTATACACATTAGCATAATGTGTATAATGCATTATACACATTAGCATATTGTGTTATGTTTAATGTATTATTTATCCTGGCAAAAAATGTGAGTGACCAGCAACCATGAAGTGTTGATACTTGACCTTATAAGTCATCATGAAATGCTTTATAATGTGTGATGATTGTTGTCATAAAGCATTATGAATACTTATGATTGCTTATAAGTGTAGGCAAACTATAACGCATTATAAGTATGTTTTTAATGCGTTAAGATAAGATATTGAATAATGATGATTGCTATAAAGCACTATGAATATTCATGAGTGCTTATAACTGTGATTATACAGTGCTATAGGCATGTTACAACACATTATAAGTCTGTTCATAATGTGTTATAATGCGTTGTAGACGTGGGCTTTATAGAAAGGGTTACCATTCTGTTAATTGAAGTTGATTTAATTTCTTTTGTTGTTTCAATCACTTCAGTGGTCTTGAGGTTAAAGAGGCTTCTCTCTGTCATTCTGCAGATGATGAATATTTCTTTTTGGAGCATGAAACTAAAATCTCCAAAGTTGCGCCTGATGGTTGGAAAAAAGGGCAGATATTGTCTTTTTTGATGTTTCTTCGAGTCAAATATTTTGTTGATGACATCTCCTTCATTTTGTGAGTATAGTGCTAACTTAATAAATGCATTTATAGAAACACCTAGTTAAAAAAATAATGCTGCTTTTTTTAAATCTTTTTTTCTTGTTTGCCAGGCACAGACTGACTCGTCACCAGTACTATTTACAGCTGCGTAAGGATATCTTGGAGGACAGGCTTTACTGTAATGAGGAGACAGGCCTGTTTCTGGTTGCTCTCGCCCTGCAGGCTGAGTTTGGGGATTACATGCCAGAGGTACTGAGGACAATCCATATGTAACCTTATGTCTAAAAACACCATCATCATCTTTCAGAGTGCGTCACATTTGTTTGTTTTGTGTGTCTCTTTAGTTGTATGGTAAGAATTATTACCAGCCAGAGCATTATGTGTCCAAGAGGATGCTAGAGAAGCTGGCCCTGCCCACTGTCAAGGAAGAGCTGCCAAGACTACATGCGAGTCATGCCCAGATGCTCCCTGAAGAGGCAGAAATAGAGTACCTAAAGGTGTCCAGAATATTATCCAGTGTTTCTCTTTGTTTTTTGGCTGTTTTTTCACCTTGCAATAAGCTAAAGTGATCAGGCTGTGTGCAATGTTGCTGCTTTTAACTTGATAATATGCCAACTTTTCAATTTTCTGTAGTCTAAATGAAAATAAATGTCTACAATTTAAAATTTAATGCATATATGTGTGAAATATGTACCCCTCAGATTGCCCAGCAGTTACCAGAGTATGGAGTTATGTTCCACCGTGTGGGCAGAGAGAAAAGGCCAGTGGTGGGAGAGTTGGTTTTGGGAGTCTGTGCCAAAGGAATCATCGTATACGAGATGAAGAACCACGTCCGGACTGTCACCCGGCGCTTCCTCTGGAGGGAAACCGACTCCATATCCACCGGGGTAGAAAAACAATCTTATCTTATTTTTGTATTTTATTTTACTTTACATCTAACGATGTGTTGTTTCTGTCCTTCAGCGGCGTAAACTGATCATAGAGTGCGGCGGGCCCAGTGGGAAAAAGCACAGTTTTGTAACAGAGAGCTCAAAAATAGCACAGTACCTCCTCAACCTCTGCTCCGCACAGCATAAGTTTCATAGCGAGATGACATCACGACAACTCAACCACACCATGATACCAGGTGGGAACATTTAAGTGATTGTATAGAATGTATAGATTTTCATGTTGACCATACTGCTGCATATCAAAGAATAACAGAGAATAAATAACGCCTGATTCTACTTTGTTTGAAAAGATGAAAACATGGCCGTCTACCGGGGTCGTAACTTGAACCTGAAGCGGATGTCCTGCTCAGAGGGCATGTTGAACCATGTTGGTTTGGCACCTGGTCAACCAGACTCCATCTCCAAGTCCTGCGATGACCTGACCGCCAAGCTGGAGGAGCGTCTCCGTCAGCAGAGGGAGATGAGGAGGGAGATGAGCAGAGAGATGAACAAGGAGCTCCCTGAAACAGGAGATTTCAGGGACACAAAGGAGCGACAGTGTTGGAGGTAACCCTTGATGACAATAGGAAACAGTGTTAACATTAAGGACATAGAAATGTAATTCAACCGTGCACATGTGTTGCAGCACTCCAGAGACAATTCCCAGAATGATGTCCAGTGTCTCGCTACAGAAGCAGGACTCTGATACCTCTTCTTCCATACGCGGTAAATATGTCACGAATTTCTTTCGTTTACTGCCGACTAAATATACGTACATTAGTTTGCTAGAGAACTGGCTGTATGTAGCTCAGATGGTAGAGCAGGCATCCCATGTACAGAGGACGTGTCCTTGCTGCAGCAGCCCAGGGTTCAAGTCCAACCTGTGGCCCTTTGCTGCATGTCATCCCCCCCCCTCTCTCATCCTGTTTCCTGTCACCTCTCTGAGCTGTCCTGTAAAATAAAGGCCAAAGAAAAACAGTTTTATCAAATGCTTGGCCCAGTTGTATTCAGAACAACTTCAATATCAGTCATATGTGCTTTGATCTTGTATAAATCTGATATTTAATATCTCAAATTAATGTTTTCACATTAAAAAAAAAAGAAAATCAACTTTGTCTTCCAATTTAAGCATGATAAATATGTTAAATTATATATTTTGGACTTTGTCATGTGAAGCCACATCTTGACAGTTTCCACAGCAAGTTTTGTGTTTCCACCTCTAACAGAAGAAACTTATGTGGGGCTTTTCCTTAACATACTAACATCTCTGACATACATGCTAACGTGTTTTTCTGTTTATGTGAGTTAACCCTTTGCTAGAAAATATGCTAATGTAAAACATGTGCTTTGCAGTTGATACACCAACCAGGACCCCACCAGAGAGAGAGATTGTCTGTGTGTCCCTGAAGAAAGATCCCAAACTGGGCTTTGGTGAGTTTATTAATGTCCCCCTCCAGTCGAGAATATGTTTTATCTTCTTGTTCCTACGGTTGAATGTTGGACCTTCGCTGTGTAGAATAACGTGTGTGCAGCAGAGTTTGACACATTCATTGCTGAAAGTGTTTTTAAGGGGCGGGCCTATTATTACCGGCCCGTAATTTTATTTTTGTGTGCCTTAATAAGTGTGTGGAGGGGATCTTTAAGGTGGACTGAGCTGTGAACTTGATGTAAAATTAATGAGCCGAGTGACGCTTATCTGATTCTTTAACAGACGGCTTTTGTCCTCACTTCCTCTCTGGTCCCCTTTCAGGCTTTGTGATTGTGGGCGAGGACAATACAGGTAAACTTGACCTTGGGATCTTCATTGCTTCCATTGTGCCCGATGGACCTGCGGACAAAGATGGACGAATCAAACCCGGTACGAGGCGATGGGAACTGGAAAGAAAGACACTGGCTCACAATTTAAATACAGCGTAACATCGCTAGAGACATGGATTTTAAAATCATTTGTTGTTTTTTCCAGGTGGGCGCCTCATCTCCCTGAACAAGACGAGTTTGGAGGGAGTGACGTTCAGTGACGCTGCTGCCATCTTACAGAGCAGCCCCGATGAGGTGGAGCTCATTGTCTCCCAGCCGAAACGTAAGATCTGCTCAATGCTTTGTCCTCTACATGCACAGTCTGAGAAGTTTATACAATCATGCAAATATCCATCAATACAACCTATATATGTGTACTGATGTCCTTTATCCCACCTGGTTGTTTTCCTATCAGAGTCCCTGAGGGAAAGTAAGAGTTCCTTGAGTCAAAGTACTCTCGGTTTGGCATTGGAGAGGGGCTTTGGCTCACAGACCACACTGAGTGGGATTGAGTACCGCCCTGCCATGGAGGAACTGGAGGAGGCCATCACTCTGTCCAACATGGCAACCCCAAAACTGGGCAAGAGGCTCCACATTCCTGTTGTTCGGATACACGATGCCCAGGTTAGAGCCAGTGTCAACATGAGGTCAAAGCTGATAAATGAGTTAAACCAGTGCTAATGGTTAAATGGATTAAGTGCATTGATTAATGTGATAAAACTCTGAGGTGTAGTTGTTGACCTGCGTCACAAGTGACCTGAAAATACCTGATATCTGTTCCTGCTTTATGTTCTGTTTCTCCTTCAGGATGTGTGTTCCAGGTCCCCGTCTATCTTAAGTTTGAAAGCAGGGGAGAGGTTTATATTGGAGCTGAAGAAAAGCAGTGGTAGTCTTGGCATCAGTGTTGCTGTGAGTGAATTTTTTCCCCTTTATTATATACTCATTTACCAGTTTATTATGTACACCTAGCTAAAATAAATGTAGTCTAATACAGCAGTCTCCAAAATGACCATATGGTTGAGTCAGCAGCTCTGTAAAACAGCTTCCACACAAACATTACAACCTTCATTAACTGCTTTAATTTTAGCCAAGTGTACTTCATACAATATGCCTCTCTATAGGAGTTTGGATTACTTTTGATTGTTTTCTCCACTTCCCACGATGACTCAAAGACGACTGTGTCTTGGTAGAATGCCCTGTGACTCATTCCAATGTTGACATATTGAAACCCACATAAATTGTGCCAAGAACTCAGTGACATTGCTTCCTTGGGTGAGATCAGCTCAGGCAAACCGATTTACAGGATAAAAATGTGAAAGGTCATAAGGTAGCCAGCTAAGATGCACAGTCACTTTGATCCCTACACACTGAGTCAGTGTCCGGGGTTATCTGAGGTCTGTGACATTGACTAATCATCCTGTTTGTAATTTTTATTTATTCATTTTTTGTCAAAAGGGAGGAATAAACACAAACGTGCGATATGGAGGCATCTACATCAAGAGTCTGGTGCCTGGAGGTGCTGCAGAGCAGGACGGACGCATTCAGATCGGTAAGCTGTTTATTTGTCACTTCATAAAGTGATCAGGTGGCTGCCAGAAACACAAAAGGTTCTGTAAAAGTTTGATTTGGTGCCGGATATTCACTCAACCTCTGATTAAGTAAGAAAACTGTAGCAAAGTCATTGTTATTCTTTTTTTATCTTAAATGACAGTTTGCATCATCATCATCATCATCATCAAAGGATATGATGATTTTGTGAGATATGTGCCATCACAGACCTCACCCTGTCCTGTGGAGGAGGAGTAAAGAAGCATTTTTTATTGACAATACTGATATTAATATATTGTCTTCTATTTTGTCAGTTATCTGTATATGGTTGTGCTCCTGGAGCCACTGCGCTCTGTCAGTATCTGCTCAGTTCATGCTTCAGTGAGCAGGGACGACTTTAGATCTGTTGACGTGCGCATCAACCACACACACACACGCATCCAGACACACACACAATCATCCACACACGCATACACAAACACACCCACTCAAACCGTTTATGTATTGATGTTGTTAATGATGATGAGATTTGTGTTTGTGCATATGACAGGTGACAGACTGCTGGAGGTTGATGGGTCCGACCTGAGGGGCGTGACTCACCACCAAGCTGTCGAGTGTCTGAAGAGGACTGGGGAGGTATACACACACATGCACACACATGCACATGCAGTCAAACACAAACACATTTTCTCTTTAGCTGATAGGACTGCAATATCTCAGTTAAAATATGACAGAAAAAATGTTCGGCGTCAGTGTTTCTAGAGTGGATTCATGTCCTACTTCCTGTCCTCAGTCTGTGTTGTTTTCCTTCAACCGTGACGACAGTTCCTCCCAAACCTTACAGCAGTAGTTTTATTCATCTAAACTTGAACCATAAAGGGATGAGAGATCGGACAACCCTCATCTGGGTTGTTTTAGATGGCTTTTTTTTTTAGTTGCAAGGACTTGTTGGACCCTTAAGACCTGGATTAATCTGGAGACGCTTTTTCATTTCACTCCATTCAAAGCTGATTATGAATATGCGGCTTTGCGCCATTAAAAAGCAGGAGATACAATCTGAAGTCTATTAAATATAAAGGGTGTGTGTGTGTGTGTGTGTGCATCTGTTCCCCATAGGTGGTGAACCTGCTGCTGGAAAGGGAGCCCACAGTCATACTGGAGCCCAGACCTGACTCACCCTGCCCCCAATTGCCCCACAGTCCATCAGTCCATACACAGCCCCCCAGGACCGAAGTCTCCATGGAAACGACCTTGAGTGGTCGAGTCAAGGACTACAGCTTTGTGACTGATGGTGAGAGGGGAGACGAAGGGGCACATGCACTCACAGAAGAAAAAAAAAAAGAAAGAAAAGGCACACACACACTTGCACACATGGCCCAGAGGTGACTGTGAGTCATCTGACAGCTACATTGTGGTTGCTGTCAGACTCGGTCCCCCCCGAGACTGCACGAGCTGAAACCTTGAAGCTGCCTGTTCAGCTTCGTTAAAGGAACAGTTCCTCATCCCTCATTCCTTTCTTTACTGGAAATGCTTCAAAGACATGTGACAAAGGATCGCCTGCTTTCTCTGATTTTATCATTTCTGCTAAACTAAATGCCTCTCAGAGGAAGATATATGTGTGTCAAGGGGGTCGCTAAAACATCTTTTTGATCACAATGTAACAAATCACAGCCGGCATTACAGCTTAAAGATTACACAACACCCATTAATACTCACTAAGATCCCCCTTCATCTATCCTCTTTCCTAGAAAACACGCACGAGGTGGTACTAAGGAAGAGTTTGTCCGGCCTCGGCTTCAGCTTCAACATCTCGCAGATTCGCTCTGGGCCAGACCACGGCAGCGTGGTCCGCATCAAACGTCTGTTCCCGGGTCAACCGGCGCTAGAGAGTGGGCTCCTGAGAGAGGGAGACATCATTCTGTCTGTCAACAAAGAGCCAGTCAAGGACCTCTCTTACCAGGTAGCCTTGTGGATTATTAGTCCTTATATATTCATACCAGGGAATTGACAGCTGGTGAGTTGAATCTACATTCATAGATTGAGCTTGTTCGTTTGTTTTTTTTGTGGTTGTATTCGGTTAAGGACATAAAAAAGTAGGTCAAAAGTCTTAAAAGAATAGAAGGGTTCAGGAAGTGCTTACTACAGCCTAAAAAGTGTCCAAACATTGGTAACTAAGGGCAGCACAGTAGATGATTTCATCTGTTTTTAAATATTTAAAAATGGGCTGGTGAGTGTATGAGCAGCACCAGTGGCCCTGCTTTTTCTTAAGATCTCGACCACGTCATCGGTTCACTAATCCTTTAATCTCATACCACCAAAAATAGCAAGCTGGTTGTGTCATAGTGTTTGATGTGTCTTTTAATCTTTTGTGTACTGCCATGGAGTTACAAAGGCATTCAGACAGGTGCCTTTAATCATAAATCACAATTAGATACAAGCCAGATTGTTGAATAAATGAACCGAATGTGATAATATGATAATCTTGTTTTGACATACAGTACTGTATACTCAATTGAAAACAGTTGAAAGACAATATATTGAATGTTCCACCTCAGCACAACAACACAGTTTTTTTGTTTGTTTTTGTTTTAGAGGGTTTTATTCCTGCTACGTGGAGCTCCGTCTGAAGTTCATCTGCTCATCTGCCGACTAGGTCCTGGAGTGCTTTATGAGGCAGATGACAACACACTGGTGAGCACACACACACACACTCGCTCACACATACAGATAAAATCACATCAGTTAGACCCAGTAATGAAGAAGGATCGTCTTGCTTCCTGTCTGACTCCGTAGAGTCCTGCACACTTCCGTGAGGTTCGATCTCGCTCTCTGGATATCCGACTCGGAGAGGACTACAGCCAGCTCCTCAAGTTTCAATATGATGTCAAACTACTTGCCCAGAGGCAGGTGGACCCCACTCAGGAGGAAGCTCTGACCAGCACAGCAGAGAAAAGCTCAGAACCCCCAGCAGCTCCAGCGCTCTCCACCGAGGAGAGTGTGGACAGTGAAGTTCAGCCCAACCCGCCTCCCCCATCTCCTCCACGCTCACCCCCGTCACCAGCCTCACCCACATCACCGCCGTCGCCAGTCTCACCAGCCTCACCAGCGTCACCTACCTCACCTGCCTCACCTGGCTGTGGCTCTCCACCAGCTCCATCAGAGTCACAACCAACCGCTGGGAAACCAGAGGAACAACGGGAAGTCGGAGCAAAGGAGAAGAAGAGGGACGGGAAAGGGGAGGCGCCAACGACTACAAGCTCAACTGTGATGCTTATGGATGCGTATCCGAAGACTGCCTCAAACTATGCCAGGTAATGTATCAGCTGTAGACACACATGAAAACTATAACATATTGTTATATCACACAGTAATAAAAAAACATTATTTAATGCACACTATATCTTGTGTGTACTGTTTGTTTATCTGTAGTGGGGTCAGAGAGGAGGCAGATGGAAGTCTGACCTACTGCCTGATGGGAAATGGACTGACTATCATGGCAGATGAAGAGTATCTTACCATCAGCTCCACCCTGGAGCCTCCTCACAGCCTTCCCTCCAGTAAGACCACTCACACCGCAACAACCAACCTCCCAGCCCTCCATTCACAAACCTCCAACACCTCCTCTAGTTTCACCTCTCAGAATCCAAACCTCGGCCCTCATATCCCCACCACCACCACCACCATCTCGCCCCTCGGCCTCTCCTCTGACACCCCGACCACTTGCCCCCTGGCCCGCCCAGCACAGCCACTCACAACCCAGCCTCCGAAAGCCAAGCACCACCCGATCCAGCAGGGGCTCCTTCCAAGTCACTACAAAGCGATGTCCAAGAACGGCAGGCCCGTGGTGCCTCCACCCCAGCCTCCTACTCCACCATTGACCCCCATCACAGCCCAGGTCATGTCCTCTGTGCCTCCCTGTGCCAGTCCACCTGCCCCAACGCTGCCACCCACAGTGCTGCCGCCTCCCGCCCAGAGCCACATACAGATTAGGGAAGAACCAGAGAAGAAAGAGAGGGAATACAGGGATGATGATTATGATGATGATGTTGACGAGGAGGAGGAAGAGAGTCGAAGAAAGGTAAGTTTGTGATGTTTTGTGGTCTCACTTAACATTTTACGAAGCATATATTTTTTACTCCAGTAGATTTGTTTGTCAGCAGAAAACTTTCAACAGGTTATTTGGCCAGAAACCAATAATGAACAATGACATGCTAGATAAAATAAACAGATTAATTTAGATTAGATTGTCGAATCTGTGGTTTGTGTGTTCAAAAAAGAAATTCATCAAATTAACCCAATCCTTGTTACCCTTGCATATGGTTCATGCATCACTTGTCTGCTATATTGAAAGGGATTTCTTGTATTTTTAAACCTGGGCCCTGTGTTTACATACATGACAAATCGGTGCAAAAAGTTTCCAGTTGTATATCTTCACAACACGGGCTGCAATGGCTGCAACGTCGACTGTCAAAATAAGTCCACTAAAAGTAAAAGTGCTTGTTTTTGCCATTTACAGACTGAGCTTGTTATTCTGAGTGTCTGACAACATTATGGAGGGGATCCCTGTAGAGAGAGACCTTTTTATCAAACAGGAAAATCAGTTTTGTTTAACCAGAAACAGCAGCTCATGCATTTACAGAAACAATAATTTTATCATCGTAAGACACAATTAATTCAAACTCGTCAGAAACAAAATGAAATTCACCAAAACCTTCTTTGTGCATTGTCCCAAAAAACACCAACTTTGGTTTGGTCAAAATGAACCCTTAATTTGCTCAATGAGATATCGGGAGAGAAGCACGAGGGAGGTCGGACATCTGTAAAGCAGCAGGGGGATACAGCCTGTAGAGGCAGAACATTTTCACATCCATTTGGGAGAATGAGAATGAAGACGGTTTATTTCAATCAAAGGATTACTTTGACACCAGCCGAGGCAATCTACTGGACAAAATCCAAAACAGTCACATGAAAATATGTTACCATAGGGCCCAGGTTTAAAAATACCAGAATTCTTCTTTTATGCTTGATAAAAAGCTGTATATGCTACTATTTAACATATATTACAACTTTGAGTGTATATGAAAGGTTTCACCATTGGCGTACCAAATTTACAGCCAAAATTTGTGGTCTCTCGCTTTTGTGGTCATGGTTCACCAAAGTCAACAGTGTTCAAGTTTAAGCTTCAGGATGAAAATGATGTCTTTACTGTTAAAGTTATTTGGATAATTTCTGTAGCTGTTTAACAGATAAATTATCACTGTTTGTCGCCTGTCAGGGTTTGGTTAAAGAGTTTGAGCTGACAGTGATTCTGACCAAGTCCAGAAGTGGAAGCTTTGGGTTCACGATCACTCGAAGCAAGCTGGACAACTGCTACTACATACAGGAAATACTGGACAACCCAGCCAAGGCAGATGGACGACTCAGGGCGGGAGACCGGCTCATCACAGTGCGCACACACATGCACACACGCATGTCCGTACGTTTAAATTTTCAAAACCTAATTTTGTTCAGAGCGTTTCTGTCACTTCTCTGTCATTTGTTTCCAGGTAAATGGACACGATGTGACCAGTGTGGCAGATGATGTTGCCATGACGATTCTCAGGTCATCTCCGAGAAGACTGAGTATGACCCTGGGGAGGGCAGTTAGCAACCTGGTGGCCCCGCCTTCCTGTGACAGCCTTCCTGATGTAGTTCTCCACAAGACACCTTCAGGACAGCTGGGTGGGGGACTTTTTATATTGTCACATATATTAAAGATATCAGCAGTATTATTCGATTGTTTTTACTCTATGTGTGTTTCCTCCTCAGGTATAAAGCTTACAGGAGGCATCGGAAGCAAGTGGCAGGGCATCTATTGTCTGGAAGTGGTGCCAGGCTCCCCGGCCAGCGAGGAGGGCAGCGTCCAACCCAGTGACAAGATCCTGTACATCTGCGGCAGGTGCACACTGGGGATGACCCTGGAGGACGCAGTCAAAGCCTGTGAGATCGCCCCTCGTAAAGTCAAACTGAAAATCCTCAGGTATGTGCCTCAAAGGCTGCAGAGATAGACACTGAGATGCGTTTGTTTCTTTGAATGACTCTACTGTTTGTGTCCGTCACAGAGAGGACCAGCCGGTGACCCCCAGGGCGAAGTGGAACGGTAAGGATTTATGGGATGCTTTCCTCTGCTTGAGTGGACACATAAACATACAGATGGTTTGGTTGTTATATGCACTGATGGATTGCCTAGAAACCAGATATGTTTGTGCTCAGCTGAAGAATGATAAGTTAAGTTCAATCATTAGCAGAAAGTGTTCTTAGTGTTCTTTTTTTTTTTATTCAGCACCTGTATGCAAATGTTTCTTTGTACAAGCTACACTAAGAAAATAATTTGCCTAAAATGGTGAATTTAAGTATTTTGATTAAACCTGAATTTTCCATCTAATTCTGTTACACAAGTTCGATGTAAAGGGTCACATTTAATGCAAAGTTTTTCTATCACGTTGAGTCAATGTGTATAAATTAAATAACTCGATGTGTGATTTATTACAGACAGAATAACCAATTTGATGGTTGATACTTGAAAAACACATTATCTTCCTCCGTAGGTCTGTTTGACTGGAAGAAGGACAGGAAGTTCTTCGCTCGTTTCGAAGAGCCAGTCTCTCCAGAGAAAGAGTCTCCTACTGAAGATGGTGAGTTTTTTTCTTCCTCTTCCTCGTCTATCCCCTCCAAACTTTCACATGTTCTATCAGCGCCATAACTGGTTCCCTTTCACCCCTTTGCTTGTTGCTCCTTTGTCTGCGTGAAGCCGGAGCTCGGTGCTGAAAGATAGTTCTCTTTGCAGCTGTGTGTGTGTGTGCGTGCTTGCATGCGTGCGTGCGTGTGTGTGATCTGAATGCTGACAGACAGATCCTGGGCTCTCACAGCAGGATTAATAATTAGCAAGCCCCAGGCCCTCCACTGGTGTATTGGACTGCAGGGCTGTAGCCATCACACACACACACACACACACACACACACACACACACACACACACACACACACACTCATAGACGGTGCCATACAGCCAGTGGTCTGCAGGGCAGGTAGCTCAG